>NW_028186579.1:4082960-4086682 GCF_003343005.1 Rhea americana | reverse complement strand
AAAAAAAAAAAAAAAAAAAAAAAAAAAAAAAAAAAAGAAAGAAAGAGAGAAAGAAAGAAAATGGAAAAAAAAAGAAAAGAAAGAAAAACTAAGGAAATAAAGGATAGCACGGAGCTGACTGTGAATTGCATGCGCTTCCTGAAATCCTTGCCACGGTAGCGGGTGTCTGTGGGGAAGATGTGCTGCTTTCCGGCATGTGCAGATCGCAGGGTTTATCATTTGTTCGCTACCAGCAGCGATAAAAGGGTCCCTGCTTCTCTCTGTCTGCCCTTCCTATCCTCCTATCCAGAAAGCTAAGGGTAGGTATAAAGACTGTGTGTGTGTGTCTTTAGCCTTTTGGAAGTTCGCGAAGGGACGTCAGTAGCGATCCCTCTGCCTCCTGCCCCTCTCACAGAGGACGTGTCCCCAGCGAGCGGCATTTGCGTCTAGGGAAAAAGTGCGGAAAACGCCGTGCAGGAGTTTAGGGGGAATCAGTTACTATTTTTAATAGAAATACTGCAGGCCTCCAACCTCGTATGCGGATTGCTGTCTAGAAGRCGACGGTCGAGGCAGAACTGAGAGGGAAATTTTCAGCTGGCTGCAACGTTATCTTGGCACTCATTTATGGACACAAATGAGTTACCTGCAATAAAGGGCTCTTAGGAAGTGACACGATCGGGCGCCCCCCACTCTCCCTCCCACACACTCTTCCCTCAGACAATCTTCACCCTGGTTAATAAAAGGAGTATTTCGATAAATACAGCCTTTTATCTCAGCCGTGTTTCGCAGTGTGGACACGGGCTGTCGGCGGTGGCTGGGCGGGGGGTTAGGTGCCGTGAGCGAGCCCGGGCTCAGCCGTCCCCCGGCCTGCGGCGCGGTGCTCCGATCCGACCGGATAAAATCCCTACCCGCTGCTGCACGGGGAGACCGGCAGCGGCCAGGGAAAGAAAATAATCCCGTCGGTTTGGGGCAAACGTTATCAGGCGATTCGTGCCTCTTACTGTGAAATGTAAGTGTGGCGAAAGAGCTCTTTCGCAAGTATTTAAAGAGCTCCTCTTTTGATCTAAAGAGCTCCTCTAAAGAGCTCCTCCGATCATTTGATTCCCTCGCAACTCGCTACAACTTGACTCGCCCCATGCCGTGGCTTTGCAGATAGTATTGGCTATCTCTTTTAGCACGCATAGGAAATTTTTCCCCCGAAAGCTAAACACTGTTATACAGAATTTGGATCCAGATGTCACTAATTTGCAATTGCGCTTGGAAGCAAACTAATACACGGTACTCAACAATAAGCGAGCCCTGCGTTTTCCTAGCAATCTGGAAAGTGAACTGGCATTACATGCAAACTGCAGTCTGGCTAACGCAGCTCAAAGTGAAAGCGCCTATGGAGGGGTTTGCGTTTAGATTCTGTACTCACATTTTAGGGCGCTAGAGAAGAGACTTTCTCGCATCTAGTAAGTCCATGCAACAGGTTTTGACATCTCCTTTCCGGTTAGGCTGAACAGCTGCTCCGATTCAGATTCAACTGCTGCGGTTACGAGATTTAAGGAGAGGAAGCGGAGTCAGGTATATCGCTAATAAATGTGCAGCGACAGAGAGTGGAAGCACGGAGGCGGGGAGGGAGAGTTGAGACCTCACCAGATCTTTTGTCTTTTGCACTGTTGTAACACGAAGAGAGCGGGGCTATATTCTCCTTTTCGAAACGCACGCGATATGTGTGCAGAGGGTCGGGGTGGGAGTGGGGCTTGTGCCTCTCTCGCTGTGTCTGCTCCGAGTAACATGTGAAGTGTCTCGGTACTCCCATCCCGTGAAAGTCTGCTATAGCTACGGTTGCAAACTACTCGCTTAGGTTGACTGGGAAGCGTTGAGATTTAGATGCTTTCGTTTAAAAAGCACAATTTGAATCCCGTAGAAATCGGCCAGCATCAACACATTAAGCGGCCGAGCGCTCATTTTGTAAAAGGAGGGAGGAAAAATTGTGAAAACGGGCTTAGATACTCGTCATCAACATCCTCGAATTTGTTTTAAACGAATTTGAGCTGTCTCACCATTGCCTTGCAAAGGAAGCCTCCTTTTTGCATTCCCGGGCGAGTCAAAGTGGGAGCCGCCCGTTTTCCATCKCTTCTTTATTGCAATATTCAGGGATAACTCGGACAGGTAGGAGGAAACGGAGCCTCCGAAGCGGAGTCCGCCCGGGAACACACGGAGAGATGCGGTAAATAAGCATCGGTGTCCAGACATGCTCGGAACTGGACGCGGGCTGCTCCGCTTTCCTCCCACACACACACCCTCCTCCTCCTCCTCTTCCTCCCTCTGCCCCTACGCTTCGCCCCGCCGCAGCCCCGGCGCGGCTCCTCGCCGGGAGCTGCCGCCGCGGTCGCCCGGCCTCGCCGTGCCCGGGGCGGCCGCTGCGCCCGTCCGGAGCGGCCAAGGGCGCCCAGGGCCGGCTGCGAGGGGCTGCGGCTGCCCGGTCTCCCGTGGCGCTGGCGCGGGGTTTCGCTACGTCCCTGACGCGCGTGGGACTCTTTCGAAAAGGAAGTGTGCCGGGAACCCACAGCTGCAGGGACCTCTCGTGTCAGCACTGCAAATGGCGTGGAAAGGGTTCGGGGGGGGGGGTCCAGGAGAGAGGGGGAAAAAGGCATTAAAGGTCGTGAAAATAGCCTGAGTTAGGGGCCAGGAGACACGCACATGCGATGAGGAGCATCCGAGGGAGCTCCCAATCCGCCTTTCACTTAGGCGAGACGCAGCGCTTGCAGCCGCTCCCGAGTTACTAGCCCCCCGCGCATCATGTGCACTCTTTTCGGAGRAGACTTGAGATATCTAATCGCCCCTTACTCAGCTATTCCTATCACCCGCTCACGGTCCTGCGACGGACACCCGTCTCCCAGCCTGCAGGCTYTCTCTCCCTTGCCTTCCGCTTTGTGTAGACCGAGAGGCATAGGGAAGTATACGGGTCCCTGTCCCGCAGAGTCGGGAAACTAAAAACGTGCGTGTAATAGGCGCCCGGGGGTGATAAGTGTCCGCCTCCTCCTGCGAAGTGCCCCCAGCTTTCACACGCTTCACGCCCCGACACGCTCCGGCCGAAGGCACCGCGCGGCTCTCGGCGCTCCGCAAGGCGAGCGCGCTGCCGAGCGGAGCGCGGTGGGGCGCAGGCGGCGATCAACGCAGCCGCCCCGCGGTCCGCAAGGCTCATGCCTCTCCCCACCGCAGCCCGCCGGGCAGGTACGAGCAGCGTGTAATGGGATCCCGGACCACAAACAGGATCTCTATTGTACACGAGAGGCCCCTTCCCATAAAACTCCCCGACAGATTTTACTGGGAGTGTCGGGGCTGGCCGGTGGAAGTTAAAGAAAGAAACTTTCTGCAAGGGCCCAGGTTTCCTCCCCGCTTCGGCCGCCGGTGCCGGGGGCGGTGGAGCCCCGCGGCGAGAGGCACGGGTCGGGGCTCTGCGCTGAGGCTCCCCCTCTCCCGATGGGTGTCTGCATCGTCAATCACGGTGGAAATTTCTCCCTCGCTCGCTAATATCTCAGCTCGCAGGGCCGCCTCTGAGTGGATCTGAGCAATCTGTCAACCCAGCCGGGGAGCCACCTCAAAACAGATCGGGTTACCCCTGATTGACAGCGTCACCATGGCAAATAATTTGACTAAAACTATTGTCTTCTCCTGGCAGTCCCCGGGTCAGATAACTGGACCAATCACAGCGCGGATAATCACTTTTCATGCCAGCTTAGAATAATATTATT
>NW_028186579.1:4079720-4081210 GCF_003343005.1 Rhea americana | reverse complement strand
CTCCGCGGGGCCGGCGAGGCCCGCACACGTCGGGGCGCGTCCCGAAGGTTGCCCCGTGCAGAAAGGGGCTAAGCAGGGGGCTAAGCGGGGACAAATTGGTCTGAAAGCTGTAAATACTGGCTAGTAAATTTGCTTTTAACGTGGGCTCCCGGCGTGAAGCAGAAGAGCTCGGCAAGGATTGCACGGGGCAATCTTTTAYCTTGCTCATTAAAATGCAGTTGGTATTCGGTGCCCAGCGAGGCGCTCATGAATGCACAGTAAGATATGTATATTCTTATACCAAGCGTGATTCCGAGACTGTGTTTTCCTCGTTAAATGTAGTGAAAGGACTATTAATTGCTAGGCAGAGGTTAATGCATACATACTACACTAGTCGGGATGACCTATCCACCAGCAGTCCCTGGGCCTTAAGAAGACTGCTCGAAGAAATAAAAAAGACATACTCCATATTCACGGTGTTTACTTCCCAGCTCGCTGCGTTACCGCGTCCATACGGATTTAATCGTATGGCCTGCGTGGTTAATTAACAGGTCGGAAATCTCCCGTAGATTCGTGCCTTGCAGGAGACTCCTTTTCTCGTTTGTACCGAGTGTGTTTTGGGGGCAGTGAGCGCCACGGCCGCGCTTTCCGCGCAGCTGTGCTACTCGATTTGCTCCACACTTTTCCCGAAACAGTGCTAGCGCTTTAATTTTCCTTCAAATCCCTGTAAGTGTTGGTTTTACGAGATGTTAGAGATCCTTTTTATTGCTGATAGCAGGGACTCACCTTCAAATATCCAAAGGAAATGAAGGTTACACTTATCCCATTCTTTTTTTTTTTCCTGAGGAATCAAATTTTAAAGGTCTCCAGAGACAAATAAGATTTTTGACATTGAAAAAAATACACTCAACCCAATATTACACTCCAGGCGTTGGAAAACAGGCTGTTCATGGGATTGCCATTCACTCAAGCAACTTGTTCAAACAGAGCTTTCTTTTCTATTTTTATTTTTTTGGCACTAAGCGTCTCCAGCCACATCCCACAGCCCTTATTGAGGAAAAAGATGTCACCGCAATGGCTTCACTTCTCTCGAGCGAGCTCTGCAGGATCGGGCCCTTCTGCCGGATAGCATGTTTGAAAACTCCCCTGGAGTTATTATACAGGCTTGAAATACCTTCAGTATGTCAGGCAGGGCTGCGGCTCTAAGGGCTATGCCTAAAGACTGGATTATTCTTGACGGGACGGTAGCTCCCACCCCATTTTTGCCCCTCTCATTTCAAAATAATAACCGAAAGGGCTTGGCGAGGCTCCAGCGATTTCTCGGTRTTTTCCCGGTGCTGTTTTTGAAATACTGTCCGGCTTTCCAGGCCGTGGCTCCCCCGCGCGCCGGCATCGCCTCGGGAAGGGACGGAGGGGTCGGAGCCCCTGTGCCGGGCATTTCTCCGGAGGGATCAGGAAATAAGCGAGTTAACTCTCTTTGCTCTCCTCCTTTTTTTTTTTTTTTTTTTTTT
>NW_028186579.1:4060550-4079642 GCF_003343005.1 Rhea americana | reverse complement strand
TCTTTCTTTCTCTCCATATTGGGCTATGTTTTGAGTTTTAAGCTTCGGGTGAGKGAGAGAAATGTCCGGTTACTTAAGTGAAAGCGAGACTTCCCTGTCCGAGAGGAGCGCCCGGGGCTGCGAGCAACCCGCTTCCCATCGGCCTTCCCAGGAGAAATCTCGGCTGAACTTCTGTCCAGCTCCGGGAGCCGTTTTCAAGTCAAAAAGTCGTTCTTTTTCTTTCTTTCATTTTTCTTCTTCCTCCTCTTTCCCTCCCTCCCCACACTCTGCAAATGCTTTGCAATAGCTGGACGCAGAAAATGACGTTTTGGCAAAGTGACACTTTCCGCTGGGCTAGTGGGAGACTCTGTTTACAAGCTCGGCGGACCTTAGACCTCTGTGCCAGATGAAGAGGCCTCGGAGGTTTGCAGAGTTTGTAAACCTACTGTTTTCACACCGCTCTCCTTCCCCGGGAGCGAGCGTCCCGCCGCGGCCGCCCCCCGCTCCCGCGCTGCGCGCCGCGGAGCGGCGGCCCCACGGTGATTTCCCTCCCTCTTTTATATTTCCTCTAGGGAAAACAACGAGAATTCCAACTCCAACAGCCACAACCCGCTCTCGGCGTCTATGAACGGGAATAAAACAGTTTTGGGGAGCTCGGAGGACGAGAAGACGCCGTCAGGGACCCCGGATCACTCCTCCTCCAGCCCCGCGCTGCTGCTCGGCACCAACCCCGGCCTGCAGCCCCTGCACGGCCTGGGCCACCCCCCGGGCCCCAGCGCCATCCCCGTGCCCAGCGCCGACCCCATGCACCACCACAGCTTGCAGGACTCCATCCTCAACCCCATGTCATCCAACCTGGTGGATCTGGGCTCTTAAAAACGCGTACACGCTCCCTCCCTCGCACCAGCCCTCCTTTACTCTTTCTCTCTGTTTCTCTCTATTCCCACCCCCCCCTTAATGTTACCAGAGACTTTGTGAGCCACGGCACACGCCTTGGTGGCCGGGTTGTGCCCTTTGGCAGGCAGGCTGGCTGTGGGTTTGGAGGGTACTGGACTCGACTGTGTGCAGTAACGTTGTGGCAAAGCCTTAAGGGTTGTATAAAGCTGGTTTCAGGCGTGTATGGACTGTTGGATAGGACCTGTGATTTTAACGGCAGGCTCTAACGTGGTTCTGCGTAGCAGCTCTTTCCAGCCTTATCTTCACGCATTTCTCAGTATGTTTATTCGATCGGTGCGGTCTGTGTGTGAAGAGGCACACTGTAATTTTTTTTTTTCGGGGTGGGGAGAAAAGGGGAGTGTATGGCCGCTGTTCACACGCCTGTTTGGAAGTTACGCATCGCTCCCGGTACTCTATTGTAGCTATGTATCCGTGGCAGGTGTACGATGTACAAGTTCAACTAAGAATTACAAAAGCTGTAGGCAAGTTATAGCAGCAACACGCGCTCTAGGCAGACCCTGTAACCTTCTTTAGCTGATGCTATGCAGAGAGGCGGCTTCTTTGGCCTAGTCCATGTGGTGCTTTTGCCATTTGCTGGGTGGGAAAGGAAATGATGGCCCGACTCCGGCCCGAGCGGAAGGCAATGGCAGATTCTCCCGTCGSCGTGTAATGCGGGCAGGAGTGGGCTTAAGGAAAAAAAAATAAGGAATTGCTGCTCGACTTTAGACCTAAACGACAGTATCAATCGCAAATCAYTCGACCTTAGTTTTGTTTATTGTTTATATTATGTGAATACATTCTTTGGAAAATATTTCTGCTTTTATTTTATAATAAAATTTAGAAATCTAACTCGGCGTGCGATTACTTCACTCGCCTCCGAGGCGCTTTGGGGCTCGGCCCAGCCCGCCAGCAGCGCCGGGGCCCCGGGAGCGCCCCCGGCGGGGGCTCGTCCCACGCGACCCCGGCGCCGCCCCTCACCGCCGCGTCGGGCCGCCGCAGGAGAGGCGAGGCGGGGACGGGGGCGGAGGGGGGAGCGCGGCGTGGGCCCTCGGGGCGGCCGCCCCCCTGCTCCCGCAAGCGCACGGAGGCGCTTGCCCCCACGGCGGGCCAGGCCCCGGGGGTCCCGGCACGCAGCTGTACGCGGGCGCGCAGGGGTGGGGGGCTCCTTTAGAAGACCGCCGCTGAGGGTGATTTCTCTGCAGAGCTCGGTAGAGCTGAGAGCCTTCTGCTGCCCCAGGCTGCGGCTGCGCCGCGCTTCACCCAGGGATGCCTGCGCCTTCGCCACCAAAGCCTTGCTAGATCCGAGTGTAATATGTGGTATGTGTGAAATGTTCCTCGAAGATGGCAATGGTTTGTGCGTGTGTGTACGGTTTCCCCTCCCCTAAAGTGAATTTCTTCTGAAAAACAAACCGGCAAAACGATATGGCTTCAAGCGGGGAAGAAATATGTACAGATCAGCAGAGATCGTGTCCAGGTTTCAGACGCTGGCTGAAATTTCAATCAGTAGGAGTTTTGTGTGGGCAATGTCCTAATTTGATATAATCTGGGGCTGGATTAGCGCCTATATGCGTTTCTGGGTGTGCGTTAAAAGTACATTTCTGTGAGGGCCCCTTTACTGCGTGCAGAAGCGAGGGTATGAATTTCGGTAAGGGTGAGGATTGGCCTCGAAAACCGTGTCTCTTGCCCTTGGTTATAAACTTAGCGATCTCGTTGTGTCGGGGTGCGRTAAGTAAACGAAATGTCACTAAGCTATAGTGGAGACACTACTTAGGAAATGTAGTGTATTCAGCTTTACGTTTCTCCCGACTCTTTGGGGTAACTTCTCAACAGCAGAAATGATATTTCTGTTGATTCGCCTGCGAGTACGTATGAGTGTGTGCGTGCATGCAGTAGAGTCTGAATAGCAGATTCCGAAATTTCCGTWGATGGGCACCTAGTAATCTTAACTATGAATTTTAATCTTCTGAAAATAAAAGTTTCGCAAGTGTAGGAACCACTGTTTCCTAGGACTACAGAAGATTCCTGCTCCCTGTAAAACAACACATGCAACAGTACGATTCTACAAAGAATGAATTAACAGACTGGTTAATTATATTGTATTTTTAGTGAAAGAAATAAGTTTGGGATCAACAAAGAAAAACAGAATGAGTGGGTTAATAAAACACTGCCTCGAAACCGAAATAAAGCCTTAAGGTTTTGCCCACTGGAGAAAAAAAAAATCAAAAAGATTAGAGAAAGACTAAAGCCAAGATGGGGAACACTTAAAGAGGCAGTATGAAAACAGGATGGGGTTTACGTCGTTAATAAAAGGTCATATTGCACAGAGGAGGCAGAAATCGGTCGGGGAAAGTAAATGAATGGCTGACAGGGTGAGAAAGGCCTTTTGAAACCGAGGGGCGATGAAAACTCCTGTAATTTGCAGAGAGGATCGCTTATGCACGGAGAAAGGAGGAGAATGCGAATCACTGAAGTCAATTAAAGAATTAAAGGGAGCTAGAAACAGAAATCATGCAGTAAAAAAAGAAAGAAAAAAGAAAGAAAGAGGGAAAATGGAGGTCAATTTAGCATTAAGGACGCATGTAGCTTAAAGCCGAGACGATGGGAGGTGTATAATGCAATCTGAAAACCCATACATGTTGAGACTCATTTTATCAGACTGTACTTGACTTACTAATGATGTTTAGTAAATTAGTCCAAATCCCCCCGATTTTCAAAAAAAAAAAAAAAAAAAAAAAAAAGTTCCCTATAGAGGAATATTTCGAAAGTGACGTGACTAATCCTTGATTTTAAACAGATTAGTTATGATTCAGTAGCATTAGGTTACATGGGGCATAACTCTTCGCTGGGCGGGTTGGTTGCGGGGTACCAGGAGGGTCCTGATCTGTCAAGTTGTGCAGGAATACCCGAAACTCCTCCTGGCTGCTCCAGCTCTGGGGAGGGAGGGCAAACCTCAGCGCTGAGCCCCTCGAGGTCGACGAAACCCTGGCTTTTAAGAGCAAAGGAAACGCGCCGGGGCGCCCTGGGCAAGCTCCCCCTGCGAAGAGCCGCTTCCCGCGGGCCGCGCAGCGCCGCGCTGGGGCCGATGTGGGGCTGCCTGGTTACACCGGCCGCTTCCATCGCCACGGTGCGGCCTTCCCCGGGCAATAACATTTACCCAGGGGCAAAATCGTCCTCTCTCGTACGTGTGTGCATACATACACATMTGCACACATACATGTGCATATAGGTGTGTGTGYGAGAGAGAGATTTGCCCTCAAACTAAAGCCTTATCGAGTTATATAATTAATGCAGCACTTAGAGCCGGAATTATTACCAGAGTAATTTCTTTAGCTAGCAGAGCACTGAGTATTCATGGCGTACTAGAGCAGATTTTTTTTTTTTTTTCCTGCCGGGAAACCCTGCACTTCATTACCTGACAGTTAACTTCCCGGGAGCTGCGGCAAGGAAGGCTACGAGAGAAACTGCACGTTTGAGCCAGAAAACAGTACTGGCTGCGGTACCAGGGGGCGGTTCGCCACCCTGCAGGGGAAATGTTGATGGGGGTGAAGGGCGACCATCCCCGCAGACCCCTGCAGGTGTGAAACAGGCCCCAAGGGGCACCGAGCCTCTTTGCTGGGCACGGGGAGCGGGTTTATTGGGGTAGGAGCCGACCCCGCCAGYCCGGGAGCCAGAACTCAAGCCCAGCTCTCGCTATTCATCTGGTTAAACGCTTTCCCTTTGCAAAGCCCTGGCAGAGCCACCTATGCTTGGGGGTGAGCTGGGCCCTCGGGAAACCCAGTCAAGCCTCATCTACCAAAGGCTGCTTCGCTGCATTTTCCTTCGGATAATTCAAGCCATTTCACAGATGATCGACATGGGAGAAGTCTCTGCTTCAAACACGCTGCTTGGCGTATTTCTTGTGGGCTACCCAGGATAAAGGTTCTTCCCCTCTTTTCCCCCGACGCAGCCCCCCGGCTCAGCAGTTTGGGTCACACTGAAGCTTCCGTCTGCCTTCGAGGGGGTTGCTCCCGCCCTGGAGTGAAAAGACTTGCAAGTGACACTGCCTGCCCAGAGATGTTTGCGTAAAGCACTCGGGCTCCTGTTACCAGACCCGGAAATAAAATCGATTGCCTTCTTTAGGAGAAACAAATGCAGCCCGGTACGAGCAAGCTCTTGCCTTGGACAAACCCTCACTTGAGCATGACAAATAATGTAGGGGGATCGCGATGAAAACACCGGCCACTGCCGCTCACTGCAGAACTCCTTAACTTCCTCTGCTTAGTGAATCAAAATGCTGCGGCGCAGGCAGCCAAGAAAAATACACTGACGGGAACTTTCAGTGCTTCAGCACACAAGGAAAAGGTGAGGGTTTTGTCTGAAGGAGAGCAGCTCTAGGGCTTGGAAAAACACGTATTTAAACTTAGGAGCACRACTGGGCGATCAGCGTCTTCCCATTTTGTTCAGTGGAGCGGGGCTAACCGGCAGATCCYCCCTTTCTGCACGGGGGGGAAGAGGCTCTCTGCGCGGGGAGTTGTTCCCATCTTGTTCCCATTTAAGTAAATGGGAGGCTTTTTTGTTTGTTTGCCTTTTTTTTTCTTTGTCTCCGAGTGAGAACTCTTAACCTCTAGCAATACATATCACATGCGCTAAATATTAAATCGAGTGCCAGGGTGCTGAAGAGCCAAGTCTTGCCCTCTCCCCACTGGTGGGAGTGAATGGCCCCATCCACTCAGGACGAGAGGGAATGCAGAGTGGGGGCCGCTGGGTTTGCTTTGCTTCAAAGCAGCGAGATACTCGCTGCTGTGAGCCCTGCCTACAATCCTAAATAAATAAATAAATAAATATTTTAAAAGGACTCGTTTTTTAAAACCAGGCAGACTCAAGGAAACGGTTTGGGGCTTTACCAAGAGTCTGTGACTGTTTCTCAGCAGAAAACGGAGAGGAAAAGTGGGAGCTGAGGTGGACAGGTAAAATGTTACATCAGCAATCAGCGCTGCTAAGGGAAGAGGGGAGAGGAGAAATCAGTTGGAAAGATGAAAATCGCACATGTGCTTCTGATGACCCCATTAGATGTGAAGTCCTCCAGGAAATACATATTTGAAACAGCCAGGAAAAACAAACATGCCTTTTATAGACTTGCCTGTCCTGCCATGAAAAATGCAAACCTCGGTATGGTGTGTGTATCTAGGAGGCGGGAGGGAGGAAGAGGGAATAGATTTTGTAAAGAACCCGATGAAAGCTACCTTCATCAGGAATATTCATTTGCACTGCTCTGCTCTCCCGAATCGGGAAAACCGAGGCAGTAGCTAAAACAACGGCGTGTGAGCGGACAGCTGAGTCTGAAAAGCGATTGTCAATAGCTCGTTCGAGTGTCAACATCGGCAAGACTGTCTGGCAACAGGGAGGAAGGAAAAGAAAYGGGGAAAGAGGTGTGAAGAAGTGGGAGTTTATAAAACCCGTAGTTTGCTCTGGAGTTGGACAAACTCCATAAATCATGCTGAAGAGCGATTTCTCGTCGTGCAGGAGTCTGGGTCCGGGCAGAGTTGGAGGACGGGATGACAACCCCCCCCGCCCACTTTTGCAAAGCGCGGTTTTAGGGGCCGTAGTGCTGGGGGGGTGAGGGGGGCGAGCGGGGAGAGCAGAAACTTTATCCGAGAGCATTTCAGAAGTAAAAGCCTGGTTGTGCCTCCCCTCGCCCTCCCGTCGTCCTGTCCACGGAGCTGGGCACCGGGGTCCCGCTAAAGGGAGGGCATGCAGCACCCAGGTGAGCATTTGCTGCCCCCTCGCCTTTTTACAGCGCCGCCCCCGAGAGCCCCTCGGGGCGGATGGGCGCCCGCTGCCGGGATTTGCTGCGGGTCCCTCTGCAGAGCGCGGCTTTCTCCCGGCGCTGCTGCAGCCCCCGCAGGCGTCCCTCGCTGCCCTGGCACCTCCGCTGCGGGGACACTCGCTCCCTCGCACCGCATCAGCTTCCGTGAGACGAGGTGTTTGCTGGAAGGGGCTGAGTAGGGCGCCCCGTCCTTGTCACTGGCTAGCTGGACCCGTCGCGGRTTTGGCCGCGGCGCGGTGTCACCGCGGCTCCCGGGCTCGGGGTGCCTGTGCCGCCGCGGCCCGACCCGCCCCGTCGCAGGAAATTTGCTCCTTGCAGCTACCTCTTCCCAGACCCCTGCCGATCAGCGCTGCCGAAGCAGGAGCAGCAGGGCAGAGACGCGGCACCCCGGGGCACGCAGCGGCGCCAGGGGCTGCCCGGGCGCGCTGGCAGCTCCCCGGCGGCTGCGGAGCAAGGGCCCGGTGGGCTTCGCTCCGTGCCCTGCGATATTCGGTTACACACGAGCCCAGCAGCTGCTGAATGCGGCAGTGCGGAAAGCGGAGYATGCGGTAATGCGTCCCACTCGGCTCGCAAGGCTGCGGCTGGGGAGGGGAGGGGATACTAAAAACTTAAGAAACAGCTTGGGACACTACTCGTGTCGAGTGCACACCCAAAACAACAACAACTGGAAAGTCAGGCCGGTTTGTAAACCTCTCGGATTCAAACGACGAGAGAGGTGCGCGCCGGCGGGGCAGGGAGACGCCGGCGGCGCTGCGCGGGGTGCGGAGAGCGGCTGCGGGCGGGCGGGCCCGCCGCTGCGCGGTTCGTCCCGCTGCCTTYCGACGTGGAAAGGCCGGAGCTGTGCGAGCCCACCTCGCCCGAGATTTTAACAGAAACCGAGGCGGTCGGAGGGACAGATGAGCAGGAGGCGATGTATGGCCCCCCTCCGAGCTCTGTCGCTGCGTGCAGCGGAGGCTTCTGTCCCCCTGAGGGTGCCGAGAAAAATTCAGGGTTTCTTCCGACTGAGGGGCTGTGGATCCTTCCCCCCCCCACCCCGCAACGACTCTGCGGGGTTGTGTTTAGAGGGCAAAGTCCGCAGATCCTTTCCATCCCCGAAGGGGTATTTATTCGGGCAAGGTCGGTCCAGCAAAAGTAGTGGTGTGTCCCCATCCAGCCCGAACCCCAGCTGTTATTTTGAGATCTGATCCTTATTGCTGCCAGCCCCTGATGTACTGTCCCTGCGGGGCATCCCTGGAGGTGCGCTGTGGCCAGCTCTCTGTCTCGTAGTTGCTCCAGATGGAGTGTTTATTACTTCTCCTGGTAGTGGGCGATGGCAAATAAAGCTCCCTTGAAGATGCACACCCAGGCACTGCTTCCTTCACCACCAGTGGGCCTGGAGAGGACCGCACGTCGAGGCCGCAGGCAGCAGTGCCACAGGCCCATTGCGGTCTGCGGTGGGGCGGCCCCGGGGGCTGCCGTGCGGGGCACGGGGCGAGGGCGGCCCTGGAAGCGCTCGCCCGGCCCCGCACGGCCGCAGCCGCCGCGGTGCTGGCCCGACGGCTGGGGCACCCCGCTGCCCCCGTCGCCCTCGCCCCACGGCGGGTGTCCCTAAAACGGCGGCGATGGGTGACGGCGTTAATGCAAGATAAGGCTCAAGCCTGCTAACTGCCCTCCCGGTTGGCATGCGTTGCCATTTCGATGGTATCGAGCCTTTGGAGGCGTTTTACGGCTGGGGGAAATCTAATCCGGTGAAGAGAAAGGAAGAGAATACTGTGGGCATTGAATGAACTCCGTGTGGTAATCTTTGGGCAAATGTGTGGGTTTCAATGCCAAAGCAAAGTGTTTTCTCATCGGGTCTGCTCCTACTCTGAAGGGAGGCGAAGACACCATTTGAGAAATCCAGCTGGTTGCAAATCATACATTTAATCTCTCAGCTGGAATGATTTAATGGATCAGTATCGAGTAACAGTCCTGGAAAAGTAGCCTCCTAAAAAAACAGAGATAAATCCTGATTGAATAATAGTAAATGAAAACCGTGGATTACAGTGACTGCGAGGCAGTATTTTCTTTGCAGTTCTCGAAAGATGCCGCCTCAGATGGGCCGGTCGAGCCTACAAAACCCCACGTGGATGCCCCATTTGGATGGCTGCGGGGAGCAGACCCCCGCAGGCTGCGGAGCCCCCCACCCCTCGAGCCCCCGGGGCAGGCTCCYTCCTCTCTCTCCGTGTCCCAGGCACTTTTGGAAACAGCTTCTCCGCCGGGCAGGGAGCAAAGACACAAAACTCCCCCTCCGACAGGCAGTGATGGTGCTGAGCTCCGCCGCCGGGCGAGCGCCGACGTGACCGCGCCAGGGGTGCGCACGACGGGGGCACCCGGGAGGGACACCCCGGGGGGGGGGGGGGRGGGACACACACACCCGCGGGGACCGCACCACGAAGGCGGCCTTAGCGAAAGGGACCCGCCCGGCTCTGTTTGGCMCAAGGGGCTCCCTGTTTTTCTTTTCCTCCTTCCGTGAGATCGCGCAGAGGCAGAGGAAGGAACTGCTACGCTGGAAAAAGTGGCGTGTCCCCCCCCCACACACACAAAAAATGCGCTTAAAGTAGTTGCGAATAGAAAAGAAAATCCTTTGCCCCCCTTCTCTTCTTTCGGGAGGTGTTAGAGACAGAACCGGCTGAGATGCGTTGTGCAAGGAAGCTGGGGCAGATGTGGAGCGAGAGATGGGAGGCAGCTGGCCGCCGAGCCGCTGTGGGACCCCGCGGCCGGTGTGGCCGGTGGGGTTGGYGGGTGCTCGGGACCCCCTTCGGCAGCCGGGGCTCCGAGGCTTTTCCTACCCCTTCCCGCCGTTGCCCCGGGGGCCGTAACTTTGAACGGGGTCTAGCAGCCGCCGCTGCGGCGGGGGACCGCGGCTGTCAGCGAGAGGTCATCGCCGCCCCGACTGAAGCTCTCCCTCGGGGCCCAGGTGCCCAATACCCGCCTCCCCGGCCCAGCCTCCGCCCCCGCCGCCGCCGCTCGGGCCCGAGGGTGCTCGGCTGCCGCGGCTGCCCGCGACCCCGCGGGGCCCAGGCTCCCCCGCCCCGTCGGGCCGGGCCGGGCCGGGCGCCGGTGCGCGGCTCCCGCCCGCCTTTCCCCGCGGCCGCAGCAGCCGGTGCAGCGCGGCGGGGCGACCGGGACCGGCAAGGGGCTGCGCGTCTCCAAGCCGCTGTATGTATTTGTCTAGTTTTTTTCCCCCCAAAGCCACCCTGTTAGCAGTTCAAAGAAGCATGAGTTACAGGGGGAGATGTGGGCTTGATCTGCCGTTCAGAGAGCGTTTCATGTTACCAACGGTGAGCCGCTGTCGGAGAGCGTCTCTGCAGCCGGCTCTGGACGGCGTGCACCTCTCGGAGGAAACACACACGTGCTTCACTCGATTTTACTCGGAGCAAAGGGAAAAAACTCTCTCCGGTGCCGGCAGCAAGCCTTGAAGAGGCGACGGAGGGAGTCAAAGGCTAGCACTGGGTCCACTCCCACGCCAGTTCGCTCCCAGCTCATCGRTGTATTTTCCCGCTCTGGGGAAATCGTTTCTCCTTTGAAATAACGCTGCACCCTCTGCGGCTTGCCCGGCTCAGGGACTTCCCGTTCCCTTCGGCTGGTCCGCGGGCGCTGCTGCAGAGCCAGGCGGCAGCGAGCGGTGGAGAAGCTGACCCTGCTCCGGCGGGGCAGCACCAGCACCCGGGTAACGCAGAGCCTTAGCACGTTTTTGTCGTGAAATGCCCTGGCGTTGTAATAGTCGTTTATACTTACAGGGCATTCCTGAACGCAAACCACATGCTCGAATACTGCGTAGATGAGTCTGGAGGCAGTGAAAAATTGCACTTCCCAAAGACAGCTTTGGCACCTCGGRTCAAAATCTGTTTAGTATGGTGTTACTTATTTATAGACATATGGAAAATCTAAATAAAGATAAAGAAATGGGCTATCAAAGAAAAATCTCAAAAAATGTGAAATTCAACCTAAAAATTAGTCTTAGGTCAGCTGCTTAAAATTCTGTTCACATCATTGTGTTCTTTTTTTTTCCGATTTTAGCATCTTCTCAAAAATGTTACTGTATATTAATATAAATTTWAAATGATCATTTCAAAAGACCCCCCAAAAAGCTTCAATAATTTCAATTTTTTGAGTGGTTTTAAATAGAAGGGGTTTTGAAATTGTCACTTCTTTCTCAGATTTTATAGGCTTTGACAAATGGACATTTTCTTATGTTTACTTTTTTTCACATTGTCCTCAAATTAATTAGCATTAATTACGGAAAAATCCCAGACATCTCTGGGATGCTTAAATCATAGCTACACTGAGCTTACTTTCATTTAAAAAATTAAATAAAATAGTTATTCTGAAGAGCAAATATGTGCTCATGTGCACAAACGAGAAAAGGGTTTATCTTATCTTAATATTAAAGGACACAAAGGTGCTCTTCAGTATGTAGCCTTCAATCGATACAATCTTTTGATTATTCTTACATTAAATGACTTTTTATAAGAATCACACATAAGCAGATAGGTGTAAAATTCATGTTTATGTGTAGTATACTTTAAACATAGGTTTGTGGGTAWTATTAACTAATGTATAGCTACAAAAATCAAAATAAATTATTTACAAAGCATTGGAAAAGAATTTGTGACTTCCTGTAATTGTTTTTTTGGCTAAGAGCAAAAGACTGGCCCTGCTCTTTTTGAAGACAGTGGCAAAGTTCCCATCTATACCCTAAGGATCCGTGAAGTCAGTCAGGGTTTTTCCATGGACTTTGGATCAAGCCCATAGAATGAGTCAATTTAAAAAGTGATTACTTCTCTGTCATAGAAATGCACATTGCATTTGCTTAGATAACTTCATCTTGAGGATTTTTCCACCCCCATAGTCTAGGATCTTAAATAAGGAAACTCTTTAGTCAAAGTTTCCCCCAAATGAGCCCAGTTCTCCCTGTTCCTGCCAATCTTCCACCTCCCATTTAGGACTTGGTTTAGGTGGCACAAAGAGCAAACAGTTTTCTATGCTCTTTCTTGTAAACCTATTTTTCTCTTTGTCCCCATTTTCCTTCCAACCTGTTTTCCCCATAATCCTTCAGCAAATGTGTCCTTTTTTGTGAGACAGAGTGACAGAAGAAAGGAGATCCAGGGAATCAGAGGAAATGTAAAGGCAGCACCAGGCACAGGAATGACATGGAAAGAAAGAGGGCACTAACAAAATTGAAATGGGTGACAACTTCAGCGCTGTGCATCATCTTGGCTTCTCCTGTCTTGCCATTTCCCCTGTCAGTCATTTTAATTTAAACAGTGGTTTCTTTCAATTTTCCAGGGTATTTTTTTTCTCTATATACACCTTTACTAGTCCCTCCTTGTCCCTAACACATGGACATCTCTTTCTCCACCTCGCTGATCCTCCAGACTTCCTGCAGAGCTCTCCACTCTGTAGCTGTCTCCCTTAGGACTGCTCTCATCTCCACTCCCCATTTCTGGTCATATCTCCCTCACTTCCCTCACTCAACCTGCCTTTTTTGAGCCTGCCTAAAGGTGTGTTTATATGAGTAGGAAGGGCTTTACTGCCCTCTCTACTAGTTGTAGAAAACTCACCTTGTCACTCACCAGTCATTAGAAACAAAGGGTCACAGTCACTGCAGAAAAGCAAGCTGTTTGGGTAGAATATGGTAAAAAAAAAAAAAAAAAAAAAAAAAAAAAAAAAGGCCCTGACAGGATCATCTGCTGCAAGGAAGATCCTCCAAGGATAACAGTGAATGCAACCCTGCTGCCAGCACAGGACAGGGACAGGTGCTCCAGGAGGGTGACCACCCTGCCACCTGGCAATCCCTAAGTGCGGTGGTGCAGCCTGAGCTGGGACACGTTGGCATCCACCGTTAGTACCTTGCTTACCCTGCTCAACCAGGATCAGGAAGGGGTAAAGGTGAGTCCCTCACCACATTTTGAGCTTGCCTTTAGTCTGAGCTATGTGTAGTTTGGCTGGACCCCAGAGCCCGCCAGAGAATCTTCAGATCACATCTGTGTTTGATCACATCTGTTAGGAGCATCTGTTTATGTCTATCTGGGCATTATGAAGGACTCTCCAAGACCTGCTTCATTATGTCACGCAGAAATGAAACTGTGTCAGCCACTCAGAGCTGCTGCACAGTTAGAGACCCTGAACTAGCTGAGGAGATACTGAGTGCGCAGCAGAGCTGCCATGCTGTGGCAGAGGGCCCTGGGTGCCAAGACATGATGGGAACATGGAGGTGCGAATGGATGGCTRAGGTTTATTTACCCTGTGGACCCACTGCCATCAGAGCTCACTGACAACTCACCTGTGAAAGTCGTTTGCATTCCTCTGAATCAAGGAGAGAGATTTGTGTAATTTGTATTTCCTCATTTCTTGGTTATAGGAGCATGCCAATTCCTTCCTTCTAAGTAGTGAATAATGTTGACTCTTGGGTAGGTGGGAAGAGTTTGCACAGAGTTTGTGTGTATTTCTCAAATACAGACCTGTGTGCTCACAGTAGCTGCCAGTCCCAGCCCTCCTCGCCCCAGTATAAACCACCTGCACTGTAGCCTGCAGCTAGAGCAGCAGTATTTGTCAGGGAGGCTGGAGGGGAAGCAGTGAGGACAGAAACCAGTTAGAGCTGTAAGAGTAAAATAGCCAGGATATATTTACTACTTATAGTAATTAATTTTGTCTTTTAACCTTGTGGCAACTGTATGTAGTCTCTGGCTATATTAAGCCAAAGGTACATTTGCTGCTTTGCATACAAAGAGATCACTGARGTTGACATTTATCTAGTCATTTTTCTTGTGGTCATTTACAAATATGTAAGTTTTATTCAACATAAAAAATTAGAGAATCACAGAATGGGTAAGGTGGGAAGGGACCTCTGGAGATCACTTAATCCAACCTCCCTGCTCAAGCAGGGTCACCTAGAGCATGTTAGACAGGGTCACATCCAGGCAGGTGTTGGATATCTCCAGAGAAGGAGACTCTACAACCTCTTGGGGCAACCCATTCCAGTGCTCCATCACTCTCACAGTGAAGAAATTCCTCCCCATATTCAGATGGAACTTCCCGTGTTTCAGTTTGTGCCCATTACCTCTTGTCCTGTTACATGGGACAACTGAAAAGAGTTTGTCCCCATCCCCTTGACACCCTCTCTTCGGGTACTTAGAGACATTGATAAGATCCCCCCTCAGTCTTCTCTTCTGCAGGCTAGCAGAAGGCCCAGCTCTTGCAGCCGTTCCTCATAGGGCAGATGCTCCAGCCCTCTGATCATCTTCATAGCCCTACRCTGGACTCTCTCCAGCWGCTCCACATCTCTCTTGTACTGGGGAGCCCAGAATTGGACACAGTACTCGAGATGAAGCCTCACCAGGGCTGAGTAGAGAGGCAGGATCACCTCCCTCAATCTGCTGGCAACACTCTTGCTAATGTTGAATTGGATGTTCAATGTTAAATTGTTCAGTTAAAAATAATAAAGAACTCTAAAGAGGCAAAGCTTCTTTATTTTTGTGACTGTACTGAAATGCTGGATTTGCCAATGCGATTAAAAAAAAAAAATGGGAATCTCAGTGAGCATTGTTCAGAAAAAAGGGAGCTATGTATTCTTGGGATCCCACAACCAACTCCTCACAATGAATGTGCTGATTTGACCCTCTATTACTGAGAGAACATCAGCTAGAAGACCTCTCAGTCTGATTTGTGTGCATCAAGATACTGGTAAGTATAAAAGCATCCTGTAAGTAAAGAGTGTCATAACCGTTTCACAGCTGAACAGTCTGAGGCAGRGAACAATCTGAGGCAGGGAACCAGCTAACAAGCCTGGAAATCTAATACAGTATTCACCAAAACTCCCTTTAAAACTCATTTTTAGAACAGATTTTTCAGGCAAAGGAGTTTTATAAATTCCCTGATCATCTGAGAAAGACAGATAGGAGTGAAACTGTCACGACTGGATTTTATAATGTCCTGGACCAAATTTAGCTTTCTTAACCTGTATGTGTCAAAAAAGCATAAACTCCTCCTTTAGGGTAGTGTTGGCCGCGATCTCTGAAGAGTGTTGCTATTGATTAAAGTCTTTCTCTCACCGAAAAGCCGTAAATCTRTATTTTACCTTTCATTATCATCAGCATCCTCTGTCACAGTACAGTATTAGTGCAGGTTCTGTAATATGATGGGACATAAAACAGTGCATGATAAACATTATGACAGATCCATTTCTCTCAGAATTATTGATCATGTTATCAAGGAAGTTGTGGTCATGACAAAGTTTTACTGACAAAATACTGTTGATAAATCAATTATAAGTTATATGATGATAAAATCATGCGTGTGATATATATGACCAGTAAAAAGTGCTCATTTCCTTTTATAAACTGATAGRTGCTTTTCTCTTATAAACAAATATAGGATTAAGGGAGAATATAATTTTGTCACTTTGGTTTTATTGTATGTAATTCTCAGATTAAGAGTTCCCTGTCATAAACTTACACTTTACCTTTGAGTATCATCAGTGTCAGAATAGTCCACCTCCAAAATTAGAGAGAAGGCAGCTATAAGGTAAGGTATAATGAGCTGTAGGAAAAGTAGTGTCCATAGCTTGGATTTATGAGTCCTGTTGGCATTGCCTTAGGAATCGTTTAGGTGTCCGTTCTGTACATTTAGGATGATATTTTACATTTTTCTGTCTTTCCCTTGCTCAGAGAAGATCCACATATCCTGATTTGTCCCACGCACAGGAGCAGTTTTTTCCTCCTTAACATTTATCCCCTTAAATGTATCTCACATTTTATGCAGTATTATCTATATATATAACTGTTTCCATATTAAATCTCACATTGTTTCTGTTAGTCTTCCCTGAAGTTTCTCCAGTGTGTCCCTATCTTTCTACAGTATCATCCTGAACTTAACATAATGTAGCAGTGGAGGAAGATCACACAAGAGCTATTATATCTGTACTCTATGATATGAACAAATATATAGATCAGCTATCACACCCTGGACTGGTATAGTAATGCAATAAAAAGGCATATGCAACCTAGCATTCACTAGCATGCCCCTTTTCACTGTCCATTAAGTATTTTTTTAATAAATATCTTTATGTTACATTTTTTTCCCATTGAAAAAGTCTCATATTCCTTATTTGTGCCCTTATTTTATTCTCTCTCGATTCCTTTGTCTCATTCTCAGTTCAATAGCATCTCCTTCCAATATCATTTGGAAGTGTCAGTGATGTGCACTGTATTCCCTCTTTCTGATTGTTCACGAAGATGTCAAAGATGATGTCAGATACCACTCTCTCTAAATACTCTTTTCCTGACTTGACACACTGCCATTCAACATTGTGATTGTTTTCAGTCATTCAGGCACCTTTCCAAATTCATGCATGCTCTCAGGAATTCAAAATTAATTTCCAGGTAAGACTTTGGCATGAAATGATCTAATAAAATCCATATATAGTTACTGTACCCCTTTCATCATCTAGTTTTGTGATTATAGAGGAAAATGAGAAATTAATTTTCCATGTCAAGATTCTTTCTTGACAGCCCTGTTGCAATCAGTCTGCACGTGCAAAATGCTTCCCTGAAGAAATGAGTTTATTGCACATGTGGTACATTGTAAGAACCCATTTCTAGCCCCAAGTGTGAGGAGCTGCCAGGAAGGATAATGGCAATGACAGAACATTCTCAGGTAGGATAATTCATGTAGCGCACTCCTAGCCACTCTTTTTGTCTCTTGGAGCAACTTGCATTTAAGCAAGGCGCAGCCCATACAGTGAATGAATTGGTTTTCCAGGGACCATTCCTGTCATCATTTTTGCTAGAGGCCCTCAGCATTTCCCCCTYATATGCCTTATGTCATACTACGCAGAAGACCCTTGGAGTTTCTGTGACAAGATGTGGACTRGATACACATTTGTAGCAGGCTGGATACAGCCAGCAAGACAAGCTATAGGTGGAGCCTCCCCACTGCGGTCAAAACTAAGAGGAATTCTTAGTAACAATCATTTTCTWTCTGAAAATAAAGTACTACCTAATCAAGAAAAGTCAACTTCCTGGGGAAAATAAACAAATAAATTATTGATGAGATCTGTATTAATTATTTTTCTTTTTCCTTATCTTTTATCTCATCCTGTTCCTCCCAACATCAGCGTGTTTAAACCATGTAATTCTTCTCTTAGTGTACTGATCTCAAAATGAAGTGGTTCTTTAGCGTCCAGTTCAGAATAGGTTGCGTGAAGCCCTCCAGTCACTATCCCGCAAGAGAGAAGTGGATAACCTTTTTGAGAAAGAGAGGARCTCAAAAGAAACTCAAGCTGCACAGAAGGTGCTGGACCTGTAGCATGAGTGGGGTGTTCCCCATTCAGCTCTACAAAACAAAGATAATAAAGACAGTCTCACTTGTTTTTCTCCTACCTGCAAGAACCGTTTTTAGAAGTACAGTCARTATCATCTGAGAAGCATGAAGTGGTCAGCACAGCATTTTAGACAGCTCACAAAATAAGGGGTAAAGCCTGAGGTAAGCTGAGTATCTCCAGTCAAGAGCACTTCCAAAACTTAACCCCATCTGGAGTAATTACAAATCACAGTTTAGAAAGAAAGGAGAAGTGCTGATGGCAGGCAAGGTACCTGTGGAAGACTTTAGTGGAGTTCTGGGGTTATGAAATCAAGGCATCAAGAGCAAAACAAACCAAATCTTTTATTGGGTTYAATACAGAGGTGTCACAGAGGAGAAACGGACTCTGACCAACATACAACAAAATGTTCTCCTCTTGTATTAAGGACTATTCTTTTCTYTATTAAAACCAGTTCACCTTTCCTTTTCTCTCTACCTTTTACCCATACACAATTTGGCTTCTTCATCCTCTGTCAAAACCAGCAATCCACTTAACATGGCTACAGGTCAGACCAGTCAATTTCTCTCTTTTTGTGTCTCTTCTGTCTTTTGTGTGACTAGCCTGGCTTTGCACCTCAGTTTGAAGGTATCTGTGCCATCTAGCAYCAGATTCTGGATTCTGGACCTTAATATCCACTTCTCCAAGCCTGCTAGGGCCAAATAGATCAATCTCCAAAACCCCATTAGTCTGGAAACCTGTAGCTGTGGCACTCCTCCCCAGAGTATTTACTTACAAGCCGGTTGTGGTGCTGCCCCAGGTGACTCATGCACTCCCAGCCTTTCTTAAGCTGGTGTCCCATGTGCTTGGTGCTATTGTGCTGTTTCTAGTCATAGCTTTGGAAACAGGGAACCACCCTCAGCTTCTTCATGGTGACTGGAGTGTGCTGCCCATTCAGCAGCTTTAGCACTCCAGAACACCTGTCCACATCATTGTTTTCTTTTTCCTATTTGCTTCCTTTAACAACCACTTTCAGAGCACATGAAATGAAATCACAGACAGGGCTGTGAAGGGCATTCATAAAAGGTAAGTAATGCAAATATTTGTCATTTCAGCCATCTGTTTCCCTGAAGTAAGCAAGCCCTCTCCTAACTYCCCCCTTCCACCAAACCTCAGGGTTAGAGGCATTCCTTCGCACCTCCACTTTTGCCAGCCAGCACAGCAGCTATCTCCAGTGCCCTCCCTCCCACAGACCCCAGCCCCACACTGGGCCCTGCTACACACCCTCTGTAGCCCACCCCACACCACCAATGGTCAGGCCAGTAACAGCCAGGTATGCAAACGGTTGGGGCTGCCAACAGCTGGGGCTACAAACAGTTGGGGCTACCAGTCGCCAGGCTACCAATGGCTAGGGCTACCGATGGCCGGGCTATCAACAGTAAAGGCTACCAATGGCTGGGCTACCAATGGTTGGAGCTATCAACAGCCAGGGCTGCCAACGGCTGGGCTACCAATGGCTGGAGCTATCAACAGCCAGGGCTGCCAACGGCTGGGCTACCAATGGCTGGAGCTATCAACAGCCAGGGCTGCCAATGGCTGGGCTACTAATGGCTGGGGCTACCAACAGCCAGGGCTACCAACGGCCAGGGCTACCAATGGCCAGGGCTGCCAACGGCAAGGCTGCCAACAGCTAGGCTACCAACAGCCAGGCTACCAACAGCCAGGCTGCCAACAGATGGATGGGGCTGCCAATGGCTGGGCTACCAATGGCCACAGCTACAAACAGCCAATGGCTGGGCTACCAATGGCTGCTGCTACAAACTGCCAAGCTGCCAACAGCTGGAGCTGCCATGGCTACCAGCAGTTGGGGCTACCAAAGGCCAGGGCTGCCAAGGGTCAGGGCTATCAACGGCCAGGGATGCCAACGGCCAGGCTACCACCAGCTGGGCTATCAATGGCCGGGGCTGCTACTGGCCGGACTACCAGTGGCCACGGCTAACAACAGCTGGGGCGAGCAATGGCCGGGCTGCCAACGGCCGGGACTGCCAAC
>NW_028186579.1:4022681-4060270 GCF_003343005.1 Rhea americana | reverse complement strand
GGCGCCTCGCGGCCGCCGTCGCCGAGCCCGGCGCGAGCCCGCCCGTGCGACCGTTATTGCCCCAACGGAAAGCGCCGTTGGCGGCGTTACCTGTGCAGCGCGGTGGCTCGGCGTTGTGTAACGCAAACAGCGCAGCGGTGGCATTMCCGTTTTGCACTTGCTATTCAGACAAATTAGCTTTTCCTGGAGAAATGTCTGGTATAATCTTACAGTAATTTATATTTCACATTTTCTGGGTAAATAGTGTGAGAATGAGGCTGCCATTATAAATGGAGCTGCTTGGCCCTGACAAATAAGATACTGTAATCTACAAGAAAAGGGAAGTCCATATTCTGTGTCTTTGTATCTCTAATGACCATAATGAGAGCCATACATTTATGGGAGTATCCTAACATCTCGGCATGAGTYGTAGCAAGGTAATTGGAGACATCCCTGAGCATTTGACACTTCTTTAGAGCCTACAAGAATCAAAGATTTCTAACCTGCTTCCAAGCACTACTAAAGGYGCTAATAAGCTAATGAGAGTTTCCTACTTTTAGAGAGAGATGAACTAATGATTGGTAGTATTAAAAAAAAAAAAAAAGGAAACTTTGTGATTCCCGTTCTCCCTATCTATTAATAAAAGCCATCTTTTACCATATAATGATACTTAATGACACTTGAAGATTCATTAAAATGTAACAGGTTCAAAACACTCAGCTCCTTTATTACTCAGACACACCAGCATTAATAGTAGAGGGGCTTCTGCTGTGAAGGCCTCAGGCTTGCACACTTCTCAAGTCCATGTCTTAGATGGTTCTCGATAGCAGCGGTGAGAGGCATAAAACAGATGAAAGGGGACTGGTTGTCATTTCTCCTTCCCCAGCTCTGCTATTGCTGATTCTGTTAACTTCAGTGGAGTGACTCCTCACTTAAACCAACATGAAAGAGAAACCAGGCCTGGCAATTTTTCTGGTCCAGTACTGAGAAGTAAACTTGTTATAATGGGGTGGTGGTGGTGGTCAGGGAACGCTGGGGAATACAACCCTGTGCAGACACTGCAGACCTATATACACCACAGTACTGGGGCCGTGAAGGTTGTCCTGTGTATGCAGAAACAGTGGCAGCGTTGGGGCAGGGAGGAAGTGAGGGGATTGGGAACAGAAGCTAGGACAGTGCAGAACATAGCCAATTTTCTCAAGGAAGAAGAGTCAGGATCTCCAGTCTAGCTAGGTGGCAACATTCAGAACTGTTCTTTAAAGCAAGTTCTTAGGAACATAGGCATAGGCATGCTGTATCAGATTACCACCCACCCAGTCCAGTGTGCTGTCTTGGACACTGACTCATTCCAAGTGCTGTAGAGAAAGGTGTAAGAACACTGTTATAGCTGCACCCTGCAAATAGATGCCCCATTTCTACTAGTTAGGCAGTTGCTAGACCCGCAAGGTAAGAGATTTATTTTAATCTATTATAGTAAATATACAGGTTCAGAAGAGCTATATTGTTATCTAATCCCATCTGAGATTTGTAGCTCTAATTTCTGAGTTCAGACCGTTTGTCCACATTCTTTTCAGCCAGCTTCACTAGCTTCCCACCAACGATACCAAATACTTCCTCCCTTGCTCTTTAGAGTGCTGGATTCTCATCCTATCACCCAGTTTGTGTCCAATGGGTGATGGTTCACATTGCACACTGTGGTCTTAAAAGCAGAAACAGATGCTGCTCATGTATATTTCATTGAGCCAACCTGCTGTGCAAACCCAGGCAGTGACTGATAAAGCTTGCAAATTCCTTTGTCCGTGGATTCACGATGTGCCCTACATTCTCCCACCATGCTGGAGTATGCATCTCAGCTGTTCAGGTTGAAGTAGCTTCTGCTCGTACCTGGTAAAAGTGACAACTGTTAAAATATTTCATGTTATCTGTTGAAGTCACATGTTCCCTTTTTCCAAATGAGCTGATGCATCTATGCTTTTAATTTTTTAAATAATCTATTACCTGCTTAACTGATTAGGTGTTGACATTGATTTCACTTGAGCATGTTGAGGGGGTCTTGTCAGTCCTTGTTAAGCCAGAAATGCTTCTGCCCCACTCATACATGACAGCAACCTGATTTTCTAACTTAATGGCATTGGCTTTATCAGGAGTGCATTTGCCATCATTAATCTGTCGAATCAGAGCTCTATCGTACTTGGCAGGAACTCTAGCAGGGAGCATTTCTCTTCTACAGTGATATATAGGTCAGTCATATAATAACACAGTATTTAGCCTCCACTGGGACAGGTACAATGGCATGAAGCCAGTCATTGAAGTTAGCTTTTATCTAACTAGGCAATCTAGGTAGTGCTGGGTGCCTTGTATCCAGATGTTTTAGGACCTTAAATCCAGATTCACAAAGGTGACAAATGTCTAGCACCATCCTTCCATTAGAGCTAAGTACCTCAAAATACATCTCGATGTTGGGCCTTAGGAACGTTAAGTAATTACTTTCTTCAAGATCAGTCTCATTTCTTATAAAGAATTACGGCAGTATCTTGTTTTCTTTGTTCATAATTCCTTTCCTAAGGCTTAAATTGTCAGGGTYCTTTGAGATAACACCTCAGGTGTGAGTTTCCATCACCTTTTTTCAATAAAACACAACTTTTTAGCAACAAAACTAGCRCAAGCTATGGTTCTGTGAAATTAGCTTAAATCAGTCATGGAGGATCTGTTGTTCTTTCTTGTGTCTCATGCCAGCATTCCCTGCTCTCCTGACCACATGCCCACATACTTTGAGCCCAGCCCATTTCACAGGGAACAGTGGTCATACTACAGTTGTACTATATATTTTTGACTCAGCACCTTTAATGGAATGGTAAGGGCTAATCAAAGGTATATAAAAGGTCTTGGGCACCTTCTTGGTAGATGTACAGAAATGAAATGGAATGAAAACAGTGAAACTATAGTAGGTTCCAGGTCACAAAACCCATGAACAAAAAATCCTGGACAATATGGTCCAATGGTCAGGACACTGCAGRCTTGGGTCTGTAAAACCTTGGATCTGATTTTAGAACAGCTGAACATTCTTAGTTCTATCTAGAGTCAAATAAGAGCAGATAAGACACAAAGACTTTCACATTTGAATAAAGCAACATGAAACCTCACTCAGAAATGTTGCAGTCTGAATTGGCATGAATGCAGGGTGCTAGCCTGCAAAGTCTTGAACCTCTCTTGCCACAAAAGCAAAAGAAAGAACCATTCTCCTGTGGAGATAATGTCTCCAAGATGTATTTTCTTCTGCAGGCTGTGAAAGTCTGAACAAAGGTACAGACTGAAGTAAATATTTGCTGTCCCTCTTTCAGTACTCTTTTTCCTTCCAACTGTGGCCAGCAGTTTTGTGTCATTGTTGGGAGGACGAGTCTCTTTAGAGCTGATGCCTGTGTTACATCATGCATTAATTAGTTAAGCATTTGACTAGGCAGTGAGGTGAGCTTTGTAACTCAGCACCAAACTAAATCCARGACTGAAGTATCAGATGACAACACCGTGGTCAGTGACATGGAACTGAGAGGGAGTTCAAAACAACCTAAGATATCTCACCTCCAGACAGCTAACCTTACTGCAGTATAAATATTTCTGTTATTATGACTACTTTAAAAAATGTAGGTCTAGATTCTTTGAACTAGATCATGGTAATCAATCTCAGAGATCTATTTAAGTCCCAGAAAACAATGCAGGATGCATGCTTTGCAGTACCACCAAACCTTCACTTTTTGATGTGCATCAAAGCACCCTGTCAGGCACTGTATATGCTAAGGGAGCAGAAAAAGGGCAAAAAAAGGGACACAGAAGAGTGAAGGGGAAGTTGAGGCTTTGCCCCTTCCCAGATGAGTGTTGTGTCTTTAGTGCAGGGTTACCCTTGCTCTTTTCAGGCCTGATGACTTTTGCATTCCTGGCTACGCAGCAATCCAACTTCAACATGAGGGAGGAATATAGCTGCAGAATGAATGCCTGATAATCAGGAGATAGACTCTGGAATGCAGACTTACAGCTCTTTAACCTGGGAATGTCCTGGCGATATTTCACTTCTGAGCACACACCCTTAAGTAAGATCTAACATTTTGTCTACCACCTTCTTAGTACTGACATCCCTTTTGACCTATAATCTCAGCAAAGCATTCTACTTCCCAAATGAATGAAGGCATCTGCTGCTCTGAAGTAGGAAGAGTTTTCAGATATTCTCCCCTCACACATCTAGTATGTCTTGTAATTTGGCTCTTGACATTTCCCACACAGCACACCAGCTTTCTGGATTGCCATTTGGAGACTATTACTTCCCTCCATTAACAGTACATTTGGCCTGTCTCACACATGTAGATGGACATTTGGATCTGACATCATCTTGCTGGAGCTTAAGTGGGCTGTAGTTGAGTTGCTGTAATAGGCTGCTGCATTAGACACTTTGGATCTGGCTACTTGTACAAATTTATTTTATTAGTTTACCTCCCTTAGAATCAACTATCACTTTACATTTCTCTTGGAAGATAATGCTCAGCCAGTGTAAGTAAAGATACTTCCAATTGTCTATGTATTCTACCTTCCTACAATAATCCCAAATCATAGCCGAATTTACCATGAATACATACTTGTAATACCTGTTGTCTTCAGTGAATTATATTGTGATATTTTTGTAGGAAGTCTATGAAAAARCTTTCCTTATGTGGAGGGCTAAAGGTCTGGAAAGTCAGCCTCTCAGAGATGTCTTCATAAATCCTAGATGGTGAAAAGTCTTTCAGAAATATGAGCAAGGAAGATGAAAGTTTGCTAGATAGTATTTATCTCATTTTTGAGAGACTATGAACAGTGAACAGCAACGAGGCAGAAGCAGAATAGCTTTGTGATTAACACTTAGCAGACCTTGTTCACTTCCTAGCCCTGTCTCCTATTTCCATAACTCTCAACCCATCCAAAGGAAGTAACTGAATGTGTCTGTGATATGCTGATCTGTACAACAGCCTTTTCCTCTGGGAGTTCCTGATGGTGGCTGAACATCCAGAAATCCAGTAGATCCCTAGTGGAATCTGGATAGGGCAGTAAGTTACCTTTAAAAGCAGTACAATCTTATCCAAAATGACAGAATTGGCAGGTTTATTTTTCTTGTGTGACCATATGCATATTACTGAATGTTTTCTATGCTTTTAGTTCTAAAATCTATAAACTAGGGACAATAATCCTTGTTTTTTTCCTTTCTACTCAGGTTATACGCTCTCCGAGAAGACAGCAATATATAACACCTACTATGCAGAGTCCTGATCCCAWTTGGGACCTCTAGATGGTACTGTAATATAATAATATAATAAACTGACAGATGGATACTTCTAAAAAAAATTGCCATTTTGCAGGAAAATGCCACAAAAGGAGTAGCTGAGTTAGCAAAGTTCCAATATGTATGGCTGGACCCACTATGTACAAAACATGCCGTGAACAAGCATGGCCAGGAGATTTGTTCAGTAGACTTATATCTGGTGGAAAGCCTAAACTAGTGCTAACCTTTTGTATCTTACAAATCCACCCTCTGTACCTATCATTTAAATATCAACCATAGAAAACAGTCTCCTGTTGTAGAAGTCAATGCATATCCAATGGGTGACACAGAAGTCATTTTCCCTCTGTGTTGCTATGGGTTTTCTGTGGCAGTCCCTTTGAACAAAGCTAACTGTCAGCAGGAGGCTATCACACCCTCCTCCAGAATTTCTGAAGAAGGAATGTCAGAGATTCAAAATCCCTGAAAAGGGAACACCCCTGTCAAGTGAAGGCTTTGAAGTGACACTAAACATATTTATAATTACAGATGGGGCAGTATAGTATGCACAAGGAATAAAGACATGCAGCATGTCCTACGGGYATGGCAGGAGAGGTGACATGCATCATGAAGCCTTGTTAAACTGCTCACTGGGGCTGAGGAAACCTGAGGCTGGTGCTTCCTATCACTTTTCATGTCACTGTGCAATCCTTTTGCTTTTAGGAGTATGCACACTTCACATGTAGTATTGATATCCCTTAAATACACAACATAACTTTTAAGCCTGCCTCAGAAGGGTAACATAATCTCATTCACATACTTCGTGAACACCAAAAAGGACGCAAGGCAAATTTTTAGGTAGCTCACCTCAGTGTGTTCCCCTGAGAGGCCTRAACTCAGGCAAACAAGCATCTGGAGGCTCTCTTGGAAGGAGTCAAAGCCTTGTTGCCATTTGCCTGGGAGGCTTGGAGGAAAAAGCAAAGCCAAGAACAGCCAGAACGTATACGTTTCTATTTAGGGATCCTGCTGTCTCCCTCCCWTTGTGTGTGCATATATGCATGCAAGAGTGATTATGATTGCAGAATGCAAGTAATTTATTAAAGCAGTTGGTTGTTTTCCTAGTAGGAAAACATATGTGTATATGTGTATATATATGTACTTGTACGTAGAAATTTTCCATGTATCAAACTCTGCTAGACTTAATCCCTTATTCAGTAAAATACTTGGCTGCTATTTCTTATTGCATAGGAGGTCTGAGCAACAGTCAGAGGCCTGTGACTTCTGCGTGGGAGAACAGTGATTTATCTCTACTACAAACGTGGCGTTAGGTACCTGGCTCCACACACAATGGGTAGGTAGCTCCCTATTTACACGCTCAAAGATAATGTGAAAACACATATGAATGTATTTCCAGATGACAAGTTTTTTTTTCATGACAACAGGTAACTCTGCGAGAAAACATTGAGTCAAAGCTTCTGGCCAAACTGAGTCCTGGCTATACTGCCATGAGTAAACAGAACTATATATTGCATTAAAATCACAGCATTTGCCTCACTGTCGTGTCTGCCTGCGGCACTTTCAGTGATTTTCCTTTCCCAAGAATGGAAGTTGCAAATACAGATAGAGATTTAGCTTCAGCAGGTAATACACACCTTTAATCTATGCTTTCCTAAATTGTTTTATCCTAAGAGAGAGCAGACACAATGCCTGAAAGGGCTGCATTTCCTGTGTGAATCTGATTACAGAATCACTTTCATGGATGAAGTGTCCATCTGAACTACACATCAACCGTGGCTGAACAATAGATGGCAAGAATCCCTGACATCCTGCTACTTCTTGTTTGTGTTTCAAACATTCTTCTCTACCCATAGAGTTTAACTGACATTGCATTTTGCCTGCCAGTTTTGATCAAGACCATATAAAGAAGGATGCATGTTTAAACTACCACAGCATGAGTAATTTGAGTCAAATACAGGTTTGCATTAAGGCTTTGGTATATTATTTGATGCTGAACTTACTCTAAATCTTCAGGACTGCCATTATGAGGTGGGATGCCACATCCTGGTTAGAACAGTGATTGAATCTGAATGCAAATCATTTTTTATATAGCAGTGCTTTTCTCTCCTTATATGCACACATGGAGCATGTTTTACTTCAGGGCTCACTCAAGCAGCAGGGTTTTCTRGTCAATACATTGCACTCTCATATGACCCATTTCCAATAAAGTTAGGGCCAGACCATGGCCTTCTTCCTCACTTTCATCTCCTTATGCAACAGTCACTCTGAGTAGGTTTATGCTGTCTTCTTCTAAGTGCTTTCTGAGAGAGTGCCTCTGATCAAATAAGCAGCTCCATCTACACTGCTTACTCTCAGGAGCAGCTAGTTTTTATGAGCAACTAGCAGATACGTGGAAATAATATCCCTTCTCATGAAAGAAATACCCTGTTCTTCCCTAAAGAATAGTTAAGCATGGGTTAGCCCTGTACATTCAAGGGAGATAGGCCTTGTCACCTCCATGGCCTTTTGGCAGTGTTATGTGACAGACAACATGCCATGCAAAGAAGCTCAGCATTCCTCAAAGAGAGCCCTCTGGCATTTACATTGAGGGCTGAAAGAATTTGAAGCACCTGAGTGCAAGCTCCGCGCATCAGCTATATAGATATGAAGCTAGGTCTCAGGAAAATTATGGGATTCAAGATATTTCTACAGCTAGACAGCTGAGGCACAGCTGAGTTAGAGGTTTAGTGGTATGGGCACAGATGTCATCTGTGCACATATGCATGAAAACATATACCGGCCTTTTTAACAACACAACAAAATAAACTGCCAGGAGGTGAATCTACACTGCCCTGCTCCTTAGCTATGTTTGCATTCTGGAGAAACTTGAATAACTCCTTTTGTACTCTGTTCCAGAAGATATCTGTATAAAGCAGCACCAACCACTATTTACAGGAATTTTTTCATCTGAGATGTTTTATTGTATCTGGGAGAGCTAGAGGACTGAAGGACCAGTCAAAATATTTACAGAATAGATGCAGTGAGTAGATTCTTCCACTTGACGAAATAAGGGTTACAGTCTGCCTAAGGGAAGTCATCAAAGTACCRCTTTAGATCTTTGGCAAAGGCAAAACATGACTGTCTGACATGATTATTTCACAACTTTTGACTGCATAGTGTATGCGCATGTAACATAATGCAACTCAAACTTGCCATCAGCTAGTAAGAAGGTGTAGAACAGGCAAGACCTAGRTGATGTTTCACAGATCTGCTTAGCCCTTTGGAGAGGGGCATGCACAAACGCCCCTGAAGAGTTTTCCCAGTCAGTTTCTGTGGTGAGAATATCCATATCAAAACTTCACTCTCATAAGCAGTTTACCACATATGACAAATTTGCCATCATTTTTTGGGTATACTTCTTTCTTATTTTTATATCAYGTGTACTGCATGGACCCTAAAAGGGAAAACATCTCTGTAAACAGTGTATCCCTGTAACGTATTTATTTATAGATCCTTCATTAAGATACCATGATTACATGCATGTTGATAACTATTAAGCATACAGTAGCCTTTAAGTTTCTTTATTATAGATCAGATCAGCTACAAATGTGAAATAAAACCATAACTCTTTTTCAAAAAGTTATAAGAAATAAAGACTACAGATAGGAGGTAAGGGAGAGCTGTGAAACAACTGTAGTGGGCACAGTCTACCAGAAATGATCATTTTTAGCCTCTTAATTGACCAAGGAAACTGGAGCCACTCCTAGCAAGTCTAGCATTTAAAGCAACTGTTTAGTGAAAAGTGATCTGTTTTTAAAGTCATTTTTTTCCTACAGTTCCATGCTACATAACCTTTATCATTATATAATCACATTTTACTCTATTTTAAAATAATACTACTACTGAGCTACTATTACAAATATTGCTATTTCTAACATACTGGCATCTTATTAACAAAATTCAGAAAAACATCTAATTACATTTTGAAATAACCACAACTTATTTTTATTAAAATAAGTCTGAAGTTTTAATCAGTCCTAAAATGGGTCTACTTAAACATAATAAAACTGCTTTCAAAGGATTTGAAGTAAAAATTGCAGTCATGAAGCTTTGCTCTTGCTGTCATTCACTGCAGTCCTATGATAGCTGACATTGCTTATCTCTGAGCAGAAGCAAACATCTGGTTCTCTTATTTGGGATGATGCAGAAGTGATAGGAGATTATCAAGCTACTTTGTACCTTAAGATCACTCACTTCTGTATTTTACTGTGACTGTTTTCTTGTTCAAACTGATATATCCATAGCACTATATTTTCAGGTGGTGAATACTGGAAGACCATTTTATTACCAACTTAGCTGCAGGCTGCTCCCACCTCATCTCTCACTCTCGCCAGATGTTTCACCTGCCTCCCTGCATCAGCACTACTTTTTTCCATCACCTAGTGAGTCTGAGTGGCAAACTGATCCAACCAAAAATAATCCTGCAAAAAATCAGCAATTACCTTTCTGTTGAATATATTTTCATGAYCAGTAAAATTAATACAAAAAAGGAGGAAAAGGAGGAAAGAAGCAGCCTGCAAGTAAATTGTCCTAAGAAGATCACAGACTGACTATTTGTAGTGAGTGAGTAAAGCTACACTTCTTTATAGGTGTTGAGAATATAYACACATACACAGGTGTATATGTATGTGAAGCGCTTTCTCAGCATAATTTCTGTAATCACATTTCCTCATGAGGTTCCTGCTTCATTTTGGCTGATATCTAAATCTTCTTTNTTTTTTTTTTTTTTTTTTTTTTTTTTTTTTAATTTCTGCTCTTCTTTGGCGGAAATATGTGCATCTCATTAATGGCTGTATTACTCTAATATGAAAATGCTGCATTCCCATAAGTAAAACTAGAGGAGTGATTTATGCATTTTTCTGCATGAGAAGGCCCCTTGTGTGCTCCACATGTAAAGGCAGAACAAAGCAGATCCCTCTGAACATTTGTTTTCCTTTTAGCAGTTATTGTCATAAAAAAGAGGTCAGAATGAAATGAAACAACCTAATGTTTTGTCCCTTGTCCAGCTCTGGTGCCTGATCTGGTTTCAGCTGAAATAATTATGGGTCTCTCTCTGAATACATGAGAGGGACTCTGCCCCTTTAAAGACTACCTCTAGCTCAGTGGTTCCCACAGCTTTAGACCAACTGGTCATAGTCCACCAAGCCAGCCATGTATACGCTTTGCTTTTCAATACTTTTTGCGGCCTCATGTGCACTCTTGATGGCCTCATGGACCACCCATGGTTTCTGCACTGCAGCAGTGGAGCCACTGGGATAAGTAACYTCACAATCAGATCCCATAATAAATAGATCTCTCTGACCAGGAGCTCCAGCACAGTTGAGTTAAGTCAGATGTGCTCCTCTTTAGGCATTTCGGGAACAGTCTAAGGGGAGCTGCAGCTGCTTTCATTGTCTGGTTTTTCTCCTAGCTGAAAAGCAAAGGCAAAAGGCAAATAGTTTTCCTGAACTGTATTATATGATTTCTAGACATTAAAATGACAGCTCATTAGGTAAGTGATGGCACTGTGCACCTGAATGTCTGATCTGTGAGGAACAGTGACTAGGAAAGAGTAATTAATAAATCTGCTTGAACTTCACCTTTGGTGACAGAGCAAACACAGTCCCTGCAACACCAGGGTGCCTCCAGCCCATCTGAACAGTCTGCATGTGGGAGTCTGATGTCAGTCTGGCTTTCTACTTTCTCAAGCCCTCGCTATTTATGTAGAAGTGACATGAACAGAGGTGCTGGTTGGAGTGATGGTTTGACAAGGTAATAGCTTGTCCCCTTCTGAGAAACCAGTAACTTACTTCACCCAACACTACATAGAATCAGCTGCATTTAGTATCACCACAGCCAAAGGCATCTAATTCAGTCACCTGACAGTTAACTAGAACAAACATTTAAGAGTATAAGAGGTAGGGCAGGTATATATTGCTCTTCTCCCTTGTATACTTACCCATCCCTAGCAGTAAGTAGATAAGGGAAATCMTGAACTGGATGTCACATCCAGATCATCATTTTTAAAAGCTGCCAGCAGGCCTACCTTCCATGAGGGCATCTAATCTTTTTTTAGACTCCATTTGTGGTTCTGCTGTGGTTTCTACCATGTCCTGTGGCAGTGAGTTCCACAGTTCAATTGTGTGCTGTGTGAAAAATGACTTTCATCAACTGGTTTTGTATTTGACAGTTATTTTCATTGAGTGTCTCCATGTTCTTGTGATGTTAGAAATAAAGAAAACATGCACCCTTTTCATCTTCTCTGTGCCCTTCATCATTTTGAGGGCCTTAAATCCACCTTAAGAGTTGTCTTTTAAACAGGCACCGTTACCTACTTCTCAATAACCTTTTTTGCTTGTCTGTGTATTTTTTTAGTTAAACTACATCCTTTGGGGGAGAAGGGTCAGAACTACATGCAATATTAGAGATGCAAGTGAAAGATGGAAGTGAATTGTGAATTCAAAACACAGACATAATGATATTTTCTGTTTTGTTCTCTATTCTTTTCCTAATAGTTCCATTCCTAGTTTTGATTTCACCTCACATAAAATGCCTTCTGCTTCTGCTGAAGTTGATGGCAAAAAWTCAGATTTTGAAGACTGGATTGAACCCCTGGTCCAGTAGCCCTGTACTAATCTCCTAAATTATCAGGCCACCTATCAGGATGCTATTGTTGAGCCTTTTGTTCATCTGAGGAGTAGGTCTGCATGAATTCCATGACAGATCAATGACTCTAGGCTTCTCTTGAGAGAAAGGGCATAACTTATCATTGCTAATGGTTTGTTTCTGTATTGATCTTCTTACCTCCTCCTGACATGCAGCTCTGCTTATGAGGCAGCATTCTCAGAACTATCCCCAATAAAAAGCACATTATTTCCAGATAGAACTGTGTATGATGCACATAACCTTTTTAGATCTTTCTGATCAGGTGAGATTATTGTTTTCTCAATATATTGATTGTGTTCTGAACAACTGAAAAACTGACAGTAGGTGCCAGTTCTTATGTGTATTGTTATAGGCAAGGGAATGAGGTCAGAACATTCATCCTGTTTTCCACACTCAGGTGGTTTTGCCCACACTAGCAGTCTCCTGAAATTTGAAATAGCTGAACTCCAAAGTCTAGCACTCACAAGATGAGAATTGCAAGGTTCATTTTGAAAGCAATTTTCTGTCTCTCAGCACACGAGAAATAAAAGAAAAACTATCTCAGACAYATTCTTACATCTCAGAATACTCAAGGGTTAAAAAGAACATACTTCTAAAGCAGGTGTGTATTTAAACTTGGTGCATGGAATCTCTGGGAAGGTGACACTGGGGTTGGCATTCTAGTTCTGCCAAAGCCAGTGACACAATTCCCAGCAACTTCATCAGAATCACAGTTTTACCCAAGTGCTTTACAAGCTCTTTGCTAAGCACCTGCTACTGTATTTATGGACATTTAGAAGATGTATGATGTCAAGTGCTAAGCTTTTCAGGTAATTTCCKGTTGATCTCCACACAGATGTGTATAAGAAATGTCACAGTTGAAACACAATCTTCAGTTGTTGCATTTGGGTTAGTCACTTGGTATACGAAGACGGAAGATAAAATGAATTGCCATCTTTTAGGTCCTAACTTTGTTCCCTAGAGAAGTAGATTCAGGGGGATTGCTTCTATGAACAAAATCACTCACATATATACATCACTGCATGATCAGCACCTAAATTTGTACATTTCTTCTCACAGAGCAATTACTTTTCATGTTTTATTTTAACAATGTTAGCTCCCATTTCAATTAACATCACCATTATTTTCTCTTGACAATTTCATGGCAAGTCTATAGGGATCCCATTAAAATGTCATTATATTGCTGCTGTGTTGTAAGACTTCAATGAGAAAACAATTTCAGTGCAAGTCTACAGAGATCTTGTTATGAAGCTGTTAGAATGTGAAATGCAAATGGCATCAATTATTACAATGTGAGCCTGAGGAGTCCCAATCCTGATGTCATCATGATGTGAAGTTAAAAAGAAAATCTATTCCAGTTTGCATGTATGGAGACACCAGAATGATGAGAGAATTAAGGGAGAAAAGAAACTGGAGAAAGAGGCTTAAGACTTATTAATACATTGTTACAACAATGTGGGACAATAAATAGAATTCATATGTCATATATTATGGTCACTGTATGATCTTGTTGACCCTGATTCTGAGAGCCATCCATATATACAGTTCTCCAGYCCCATATGCAGAAAGTTTGCAAAACTAGATTGTAATGTTGTGGGATATTTTAGATCTGAAGAGGGGAAGGATCCATTCTTCTATTGCTTACATATTCTGAGCAGAAAGTAGTTTTCCACAGCTGAAGCTTACACTACCACATGCACCACATAAGTACCCCTTAAATCCTTGGTAAGTCTAATCATGTCTGCCTAATTCTCTAGAAATAATTAGAAGAAAGGAATCACCAAGCCCAGCAGGTGATCCCCATTGTGTGCTAAGGGCATCTCCAAAGTTGCCTTGGTACCAGACTCATCAGTCACAAAGACAGCAAACTTCCAAAAGGGAGCTCATATGTAGCCATGGAGCGTATCTGACACTAGTCAACTCAGAACAGGTAGAGAGGGCATTGGCTCCCTGGACGCTGCCTGCACTGAAGTTGTCTTGATGGTCATTTGGTTGGCAGTAGGTAGCACAGCTCACAGTGCTCATGTCTGCTCTACAAAAAGTTATTTTTGAGTCCAAGAGAAAAGGCCATAGGGTCTCTGTGAGTGAGATTCAGAGACAGTTGGTCACAGAGTGCTGGGTTATTGCTAGCTGGATGAGTGAAGACTGCAGGATTAGTCCCAAAGGCAAGAGTTGTTGGCAAGAGTTAAGGGGGAGTTGTCACCATGGGACTACAAAGACGCACTATGAATACGTGGAAGATGTTACTGAGTTCRGGATCTAAAATGCATCTTGCCGTAATATGCCAGGGGTAGAGATTTTGGATGCGGAGCCTGCATCTCCATATCCCCTTTGTGCATATAAGCTAAGCTCCATTTACAAAAGGTTTAAACAGCATAGAACAGAGGTAACGGTTAAATATTGTAAGCTCCAAGAAGTGCTGAACTTTAAAGCTCCAGGCTTCCAGTCAGTCTATTTGGACKTTGGTCATTACAAGCTCTTCTAGTCAGTTATATGCTATAGAAGAATACTCATTTTGCTGGTACAGGCCAAGGATGTTGATGGCTGTTACCTACTTTACTATCACAAACAACATAATCTGTCTGAAAGGACAGATTTATCTGATAGGACTGGTAATCTGCCCAGGTCCCCGTAACATATGAATGTTTGCTTTGCAAGTGAAATGTCAACTTTGTAAACATCATTTTTTACCAGTCCTGGAACCATCAAGAACGTCCATACATGTGCAGGAGCACATGACTGAACTAGAAATGGGATTTTCTTATAGTTTTTTTTCTATCTTTCACAAAGCTAGTACAGATAAACTGGCTTGGACTGTTCTTAATTCTGTACTCCTGTGAGTAAACTGAAAACCTTCAGGGACTCTTGAATAGCAAGATCTCAGGAAAAGTCTGGGACTTAGGAACTCTCCTAGGAGAGTTGATCTGACCATATTTGATGTGCCAGTCTGTCTGCCTAYATGTATTTATGATGGCACTTAACAGAAAACTCTCAGCACCAGCAAGACCATGTACTGCTTGCACCCACAGAACTCCATAATGAATAATTCTGTAGATGCCACAATGCTTTCAACACAAAAAGGCTGAGTTAAAGGAGCTGTAATTGCCTTATGTTTCTTAACATCTGTTCAGTGAACCAAGTTTCCAACTTCATTTACCCTTGCTCTGAATTCAGTTATCCTCTGCAAGCATTTTTTTTAAAGAACTACCTTGATATGGACCTGATTTGATTTTGGCAGTTAGTGGAACAATTTCTACCTCACTCCAACATGAGGTTGGTATCACCTATCTGCAGAATTCAGTTCCAGAACTATTATAAAGGAATAGCAGTATGAAGAGTGGATGGATTAATGTTCCTTTTAACTTAAAGTATGAAAAGGGAAGTACTTTGATAACACGTTAACAGCTTCTGCTACTATGTTCAGTTCTTTGGCCAGGCTGTGGTACATTAGGCAAACCACTACACGTTAGCAATGCTTAGAAATCTATTTGCATCTCACCCTTTTGGGGAGCACTGGACAAGAATATCTGGGGGAGGTTTGTCCTCACACTGTGTTGCTAAGCTGTACTAGAGCTAGTCAGTCACATGACTGGAAGACTGGAAGATTTTTACATTTTCTTCTCTGAGCTAGGCAACAAATGTATGATATCCTTTGCTATTATAATGTTCAGCATTATGTTGTCTCCCCAGCTGAACAGCTACTGCAGTCCATGGCAGCTGTTGGACATGTGAATTACTCCCAAAAGTAAGATCTTGGAGGTAACCCATGTTGTTCATCTGCAGATAGACAGAGCTCAAGGAGATCTGYATCCAGGCTTTCTTCTTTCTGCATTCAAATAAGACAAACGTATTGAAACACACTTAATCTGAATAATCAGAACAGCAAATGAATGGGGAAGAGCCTCACTCATAAAATTTCTCTCTCCTGCCGATGTGCTCCTAGACCTCCTGTGTGAACAGCCTCTTCTGYAGTATTTTGTTATTTCTGGATCTGCTCCAAGACAGAAAGCAGAAGAGCATGAACGTTGCTCTGRACATAGCAGAGTTAAAAAGGAAAAAACATGAAAAACAAAAACCAAAAGGCAGCCTAAGTTTGCTCTGAAGCTTGTTTAGATTACTAGGTATTATTTAACATAAATCAGTTCACTCACCTCCTCCCCTATTTAGCTACAATGTCTATTTTGAACAGGAATTAATAGGGATGATAAACAATACTTCTTTGCAAAACATTTACCAGTGAACCGGCATCCCAAATTTTCATAGCCCAGAGCTGGTATTGTAAGTTCAGCTTTAGCAAACATGCCTGCAGTGGCAGGTGACTTGTGTAGCCTATGTTAAATTCAGCAAGCACCAATGGCTATAATGAAAGCCAGAGAAAAGACCTGGGAAGAGGTGAGCTCACCCTAGACAACTGGTTGCCAGCAGTTGCTTTTGCTACAGAATAGAAGAAACAAGCCCAGAGGACCTGGGAGAGCAGGAGGGTGGAAGGCAGGAAAAGGAGGAGGTGGAATTGATGTACTGAGCAAAACACTTATTGCAGAGAGAATATTATTTGTAGGGAGCATATGCACTTACAGAGGAGAATACTCCAGACACTTCTCTGCCCACAGGGGCTATCCATATTTTCCTGCTGCTAGATACCTCCTTACTCTCCCCTCTCTCCCCCGGCTTCATAAGCCCCATACTCTCCTGAGTCTGTTGGCTTGGACAACAGTGCAGTCCCACCCATATCCACTTTCTCATGGGGAGGAATGGAGAGGAAGAGACATTGCCAGATTGGAGATCCTGCCCTAGAGCTGTGCCACACTCCTTGCTACAAYCCCATCACTGCCTGGTTCCTCCCAACATCAGACCACTGCAGCAGATTCAGTGTGGGCCCACTAGGACTAGATAGCAGGTTCTGTGCTCTCCTACAATGCTACAAAGCTCAACTTTAAAACAAGTGATTTGTCAGTATTTCCTGCTGGCGTTTKTTTTTTCTCTTGGCTTTGCTCCCCACTGCTGTTAACTGTCCTGACAAATGAAAGTCATTCTGAAACTATGTGGCTTTGTAATTATTATCTTTGGTAAATGTTTTGAAAGCTGAAGAGTTGCTGTTTGCTCCCTCATAAGCTGGAAATGCCTGCCAGAAGTTCAATTTAACTGTCAACACCTCTGCTCAAGAACTTAAATATTTTGCAGTCTGTCTTTATAGTTACATATATTAGCATGTTCTGTTTTCTGTAGGATAGACAACTGGTTGCTAATAAGAATGTATTCCTGTTTAGTCATGTTCCTTTATTTAAGGCTGATGTTGAGCTAGTTTTCATCTCTCTGTGTTAATATTCTTGCCAGAAATAGGTTTTCCCAAGTTCACCACTTAGTATAGCCCTTCAGGGTCCCAGTGCTTTAAAAAAACAGGTCCAGTAGAACTTTACTTTGTGACTGACATTGCTACCAGCTTTTTGAAGTTGAAATGGTAACGCCTAGAAAAAATTTCTTATGGATCCCTCCCATTTCCAGGAACACCTACATGCACAGATATGAACAAGTTCAGTAAGTTCAGGTAGAGCACTTTCGTGCACTAGGTCAGGCACATGGGTAAGTAGTTGAAAGAACATCCATTCTCAGGAAGTTTAACAGACTTGTGCAGCTCATGTCAAATGAGTTCACCCCTGTGTTTCAGGGTAATGGAAAGCAAATAACATATTCTACTCTGTGGAACTCAGCCAGACTATATTCTCTATTAAGAGGAATTTTGTCCCTTGGGCACTTTTGAAAATCCGCCTAAGGCTTAGATCTCCAAACAGATGCTTGGCTGCCATCGACTTCAGCTGGAATTAAGTACCTGCATGGTCCTGAGACTCTAGGTCTCAGAGAGATTTCCAGAAATGCTGATGCACCTACTCGCCATTAGTTTCACATGAGAAATTGAATCTGTATCTTTGGGCTCCAGAAAACTGAACAGATTCTATCCCTCATCATTCCTTTGCATTCTCTGCCCTTATAAGGAGTAGAAATAGGAATTATTTGCTGTGAGATATAATCAAACCTCATTGGTTTTGGCTGTGTTTTTAAAGGAGGCTAAACGGAATTTAGCACACACATCTTTAAAATATAATGCGATCTGACGCTTTTTATGAGATATCCCAGCAACAGCCTGTTAACTCTTTGTAAAGCYCCCCTTCATTAAGTACCTTTTCCATTCCTAAGTGACTATCTTTCACTCTGCTGGAGAGTGCTCAGCCACAGTCTGCTTTCCAGGGAGGAGAAACAGTGATGTTAACAACAGCCAGATAGAGTGAGTATGCCCTAAAATGCTGTGCTGGAGAAAGCTTGGACAGGACCACAGCTCCCTGGGTGGGGAAAGGCAGAGTGGGCAACTCGCTGCTCGGGGYGGGTGCAAAGGTGCGATCAAGGAGAAGGTCAGGCCTGTGCTCGGGCTGCTCTTTTCACAACAGTCAGCTGTATGCAGGGTTGATCAGAATGAGACTTAGAGGGCACCACTTTAAACATGGGTGCCAAAGGAATGGTCTCGAGCCTTTTTTTGCATATATGTAAAAGGTTATTTAAGCATTGAGATATTACTRTTTTTGAGGAAAACCAGATGCCTTGCTGATTGCTCATACAGGGGAAGGTCTCTATTTCATACTGTGGCCCAAAAGGAAATGGTCTGATTTTCAGGGTACTGTTCAGCTCCTTTGGAGTGCACATTACTTCTTGTACATAAATCTAGGTGCCTCCCTTTGGTATCCGGCTCTTTAAGTTCTGYGTGAGAATTCAATTAAAAAATAAATGTTCATTGTTCAAAAATGTTTCTCTGGATGGCACCARCAAATTCATTAATAAATGTCACAGCATGGAACTATGTCTGCTGATACAATCCCTGGAATGATGAGCTATTAATTAGGCTGTTTGTTTCACATGTCATCACCTAATCCCTTACTACGGAGCCCTCTACACTTTCCAATAAAAATAATGCTGCTTTCATTTTAATTTGGGGCTCTGTCATAGGAGGAATTGGGTTTGCATTCTTTGTTGGCTTTTATGAGTGTGTGTGTGTCAAGGACCAATATATTATTGCAATCTCAAGAGCAAAAAAAACTCTTTAACATGGAAGAGAAATAATCTCCTACGCAGAACAGAGCACACTAAAGCATAAATAGAGCAGACTGCATGGCAGTAAGTATAAGCAGCTGGTCAGAGTAGTAGGAGGAGATTCACAAAGTGGAGCTATATGGGGATAAGAGATTCATTTAGCTTTAAAAAGTGCCTAATGTGCCAAAACAGCCCAAGTGATAGGGTTTCCCTAATCACTGTGAATAAAATCTGTGCCAGTGCTGAAAGTTTCATTGCTCTAGCACATTTAACCCACGAAGATTAAATAGTGGTCCGGTGAAAGCTTGGGGGATTTGGACTTCTGATACTGCCTTTGTGCAATCCCTCTGTATCAGTACAGATTTCAGCTCACAGCCACTCCTGTGCAGTCCTAGTGCCAAAAAGTAAAGTTAGAACTGAAGTCTTCAGCAGGCTACTTAAAATGTGAATTGTTGGGCAATGGAGAAAATAATCACACAGTTCAGCTGTACAGTTAGGATACGCTTTTGAATGTGCTTGGAACTTGATTCATCAAAAAGCAGTAATACCTGAGCCTGATCTTTAGATGTGTCAGGAAACATCGTCCCCAGGGTCACTAGGGCAATCTAAGAGCAAGCAGCAGCACGTGGAGCAGGAAAGTAAGAATGTAGGCATTTGCCCTGCCAAAACAAAGGCAAGCTGGATCTGGGAAACAGAGATCCAGTGGTCAGAATATCATTACAAGAATAGTATTACCCACAAGGGAKCACCCTGGCAGAGGCAGCAAAAATACTCTTGATATGTAGAATGCTGTTTTGGAAAGTCGTATGAGGAACATTTGATGACTTTTTGCTATGAACGGAAGAATGGCAGCAAATGAGCAGAAAGACCAGGAGATTTCGCAACTGAAACGTAGTTTCTTAATATCCAGTTAAGAGGSTAGCAAACAAGAAGACCGAGGTGGCCTGAAAAGGCTATGAAAGGCCTATGAAAAGCTGTTTACATCTGTTTTATCACTTTGTAGGTGGTACTGAATGAGGGATCCTTGCCTGCTTCTCAATGCTACATTCGTGTTAAGGAGCTTTATTTCTGGTTTTCGGTAACACTTCCACAGGCAAAAGAGGTGATTCTAGTGACCAGGTCAGGATCACTGGTTTCTACTTACAGTCTAATTTCTGGATCTCTAATTGGCCCTGGGAAGCCCATTCACATTCTAGTGTTGCACTAAGCCTCAGCATCACTCCCCAGGCCCCATCAGGGACAAAGAAGAACTGAAATGCAAAGGACTCAGCACGAGTATGACGTGAAGTAGCTGAGCCAACTTGCAAAGAGGCCACTTGAGTGAGCTTTGCCTTAAGGACACACTGCAAGCCCTGTATGGCTGTGCAGCCTCCTCACTTCCTATCACAGCTAGCTGAAATCCTGTTCACATGCATTAGTAATCTTTTCAGGGGTTGGGGTACAGAGAAATGACTCCAGATCTTCAAGATAATGAACATACTTTACATTTGGCAAATGAAACCTTCTCATGTGTGAAATAATGCTATTCATTTTCTTAGGAATAAAACAAGTTTCTATAAATGCAAATTCAAAAGGTAATTTAATGCCCTTCATTATATTTCACCACACTGAAGCCATCTTGGCACAAGACCACAGTGAAATGGAAGTTGTCCCTACAAATGTCTTTCAGCAGAGAGCTCTCCCATGGTAGGTCCAGTGAGTGCCACAGCTGAGTCCAGTGTCATTTTCTTCACTCCCCTGAGAGGAGACACTGCATGTCAGCCCTAGCTGCAATATGGTGCAGTAAGTGTTATTATAGGAGGCAAGTATCATTGCTGACCAACTTGCAACTTGTGCTTGCATAGTCATGCATAAGACGTGAAAAATGAGTGCAAATTTTTTTGGTAATACTGAAATCATACAGCTAGGTATCTTGGTACATGACCTCCTCTGTCCTGCATGGCCAGAGGAGGTATATTGCAGTGGGAGATGTCGGCAAAGGAGGGCTGGAGTTTCCGTGGTCCAGTTCTCTGCTGCTACCTGCCCACAGATAATCTGTACACATATATAAATACGTGTACATATGTGTACATCTGAAGTAAAGAGATTTGGATATACAGAAGGATCTTCTGAAAAGCAAACATCACTGAAGTTTGTGTTTCAATGGCACTCATAACATTGTGCAATTTTACACACTGTGAGTGTGCATGCATGTATTTTTGGGGAGGAAGAGAGAGAAGGGGAACACAGAGAAGTAACAGAAAACAGAGGGAGACAGTTTCTTGTTCATGTGTCTATATTGAGAGATCTATAAGCAAAATTATTTGATTTTTTTCCTTCYAACTCCAGTCTATATTTCCATGCTGATCTTGTCTGCTCAGTAAACAAAAAATAGAAGGGCAACTTTAATAAAATGCTTTCAGAGAAAGTTCTCAAGCCTGTCATACAGCCCTCCCCCTCCAGAAATGCTTCAGAAGGGTTATCTGTGTGACTTTCATCTGCCCAGCTGATTTCTCTGTCTCTCAGTATAACCCTTGCTGAGGGATCCTCTCCTTACGCAGTCATTTGAGATACTGAGCTGAAAGGCATCAGAGAAGTGCCAAATGTCAGTGACATTCCTGTTGGCAAGTGTAACTGTGGAAGATCCCTTCCTAGTCTCATGCTGCCAGTATGTGCCYTCATCTCACATACACACATATGAACAACTCTGACTTCTGCTTGGCTCTCCAGGGGAGAGAGAAGCTGAAATGCCTTGTTCCAAATGCACACTTTTGTGCTGTATACTTAGCAATACTCAATTGCCAATAAAGCCTATGTTGTCAGCTTTTAGACACTAAGCAACCTGAGAATGGAAGGTGTTAGCGAGYAAAAAGTCTTCAGCACTGTGGAGTTTCACTTCCACCTCCAGACCTACAGAAAGGCTGGAATCCGTATCACATGCATCAAAAAAAGCCATTAATCTGGATTTTGGGGAGAATTGCCTCACAGGAGCTGAGGAAGACCCCCACTGTCCTGGAGCTAGTGCCTGCCGGAAAGCCAGATCATTCTTCCATGCTTCTTCTCCTGTGTCCTGGGGATTACACAGCGCTTGTACACCTTGTTCATTACGCTGGTCTGTTGACATATCRAAGGATGATATGGCTGGCTTGGAAGCACCTTGGCACACTGCAGTGACGTGTTCAGAGCTGCCCTGTTTGTTAGTAGCACACTGRGTGTAGCCTCAAGCTTGGGAGCTCACAGACAGGGAGGCTGCCCAGAATGCAAGGAGCTATCCTTCGTCGTCTCTTTCCTCGTTCCATTTTAAACAGGAAAAACATGTAAATTTCAATGTCCCTCTAGGATTTGCTTTTATCCTTTCTTAAATCGTAAGAGATAAAAAGTGTGGGCACATGTCAGATAATGCCAGGATCAACAGGTGACCAACCTTCCATGTAAATCAGATTTGCATGTCAGTTCCCAAATGTGATTTAACAACTGGTTTCACAATCCCAAGTTTAAAGTTTTGCCTTGTGGCTCTTGTGCTTCCTTCTACCTTAGCAATGTAGCAACAAGGATGTTACCTCAATGAAGTGTAGTAACAAATTCTTAGCTTAAGTAGCAATAAAGCTAAGTCTGAAATCTTGCCTGAACACAGAGTCTCATGAGGCCTCATGCCAGCCTCCACGCCAACTAATTATTTTAGCAAAAATTCCTAGATGTTGACATCTCTACTCAAGCTTTGTAACACGCGGTTGAAAAGGCCTCAAGCGTCAGCAGACATAYAGGGTTCAATGTTCAGCCAGTGAGTGTTCACACTCTTATGCCAGTGTTTCTGCAGCCTGCAGACCCCAGCACACTTGTTCCACCTGAACACTCAGCAGCTGCATGACTGCAAACAGCAGGGCTCCTCTGAAGCCACTTCACTGCTGGAGAGGGAGATGCGTTATTTCTTAATGCATCCAGAGAGCAAGTGTAGCCAAGACTTTCAGTGTATGAATTCACAGGGACTGTCTTCATTGTATCTAGGTAGTTCACAATTATTCTTTGAAGCATTCCTTGCCAAACCCTGGCCAAACTATTAACTACTCTCTTACAGATTGAAATTCTGTAATTAAATGGATGAAACTTCAAGAATTCATAGATAGAAGTATATCCTATTTGTGACTTCTTGGCAGTAAGGCACACGTGAGAGAGCATGAAATAATGACACTACCGAATGATTCATTTCCTGTCTCAGATAATCATTTGCCTGTGGACAGCAGAAGAGGAAGAATAGCTGTCTAGCCATTGAATTGTTTAGCAGTAGCCCTAACTGTTGTCTTGATTCTAGCCGTGACATGGTCTGCCCACTTTCCTGCTCCCGCTGACAGTGACACCATGGCAGCTTGTCTCCTGAGTAAATAGATTCAYCAATCTGCATACGTCTGAGTGTATTAGAGAGATCGCTAATCCATCCCAAACTGAAACTGTGATTCCATACAAAAGGTTAACGCACAGCTTTCACATAGTGTAGTGAGTAAGTTAAACTTGCAAGTTATCTCTCACTGTTTAAACACAGTAACACCTCACRATTACACACTGCCTTTCATACCACAACCAAAACATTTTTTCCCGTCACCAGTGTAATCCCACAATGCACCGGCAAAGTGAGTTTTCAGATACAGTTTTACTCTTTTTTAAGTAGGTGAATGGACACATAGAAAACCCAAATATGGGTGTCCAATGTGACTTACTTTCAAAGATGCCAACTGCTTACAGCTGCTATTGTTTTAGGATTGCTGCATACCTTGGAACTTCAGATAACATTTATTGAAATGAATATTTAAGTGAATATTGAAGTCAACAAAATGTGAATAAAGGAGACAGTATATGAATGCATTTTCCTTTTTATGATCCTTTAGGCCTTATAACTTGTTTTAAACATGCAGGGAAGGTGAATGAAAGGCCAGGGTCTGGGGGTTATTTTGCCAGAAGGAATGGTTTGTGTTCCTTAACAAAGGCACTTAATTTTTAGTGAAAGCTGAAAAGCGGAAGAGAAATTCATACTACTGATATTATATATCCCCTTGTTTGTGCACACTGGCCCATCTCCAAAGCAAAGCGTGTGGAAACCATATGACTACTATTGAATATGTGCCTAAATCAAATTTGCAGTGTTTTTGCTTGCCAAGCACAAGGCTCCAGTGAGGTTAGATACCATATGTTAGGTAGAAAACAGGTTGCAGTTTTACTACCCACCTTTCCAGGTGCAGGATGATCTTGCCAAACTAAGTGATATCCCATTGCAAAGAATCTCATAACCTTCTGCTTTATTCCAGGGCCCAAAGCCCATTCTAAGACCTGCAGAATGCTTGAGCAGAGCAGACACCTATCTCTTTGAAAGCAGTTTGTACTAAGCTCCATGCACAGTTGCAAGAAAACACAATTTTCATTCAAAGTACATGCGGAGAAAATGAGTCTCTGCTAATCTTCCCAGTGTAAGTAGGGAGGGAAGTGAAGATGATAATGCCCAAGGTATTTTCTTCATCTGAACTTAAGAAAACCACGTTTTGCAGAAGTTGTTAGCAAAGACATCAGGAACAAGCATGCACCCTGCACTTCAAGGCATCAGCTCACTTTGCAACAGCATTGAAAATTTCAAACCATATTTTTGTTCCTTGTTGGCAAAAAAACACCCAAATCATTCAGAGCAGTGTCTGGACTGCAGAATGAAGATGTGTCTTGCTGTTCAGGCCCCCAAGCATGAAAAAGAGCCTGGTCCGGCCTCCAGGTTCGAAGGAAAGGGGCTCAGATATGGTTTTCCACTTTTGTGTGAGAAACTAGAATGGAAGGATAGACACATAGCAGCTGTCATTTTGTAGAGTCTTCTCACATAAATGAATCAGAGTGGCTGTAGTCAATCAGAGCAGAGAGTTATCTAGACCAGTATCCTGTCTCTAAAAGAAACCAAACTCCCATAACTACAGTCCAGTAACTTGCTAGTCAGAATTCCTAAGCCAAAATAGTTTGTGTTTAGTGGGCCTCAGTGGAATTCTCCTTTGTTAATTTGTCCTGTCTCTCCTTGAATCAAGGTCAACTTTCAACATCCACAGCATCTTAAGACAGAGAGTTCTACAGTTTACAGACAGGTTGCATAAGGGACTACTTTCTTCTTTTTGCTTTGAATTTTCCGCTTGACAGTTCTATTTTATGCCAATTTTATTTTATTCTTGTTTTATAAGAACTGACAAACAGTGGGTCCTTATCTCTCCCTCACTCCAAGTCACCTCTTTTCTGAGCTAAAGGATCCTAGCCTACCTAGTTGTTTCTTGTACAGCGCTATTCCATACATTTGTCCACCCTTGTCACCCTTCTCTGAACCTTTTCCAGCTCTGTTTCTAGACTTGAGGGGGCCCAGAACAATGCCCAGTATTCATGCCAAAGGTACACCACAGATTTAGGCCATCACCTTATATGACAAGTTAAGATTGTTCTGTGCCCATATGCATCACTTCCTATTTATTTATTTAGATGTAATTTTATCTGCTATCTCACTGCAGCACTACTTTACTTGTAGTATATGAAAGAGYGTGACAGTTGTCGGTTTACGGAGGTTCATGGCAAGGAGAAGAATGTGCCAAGCAGGCAAACATAGAATTGCCTAGTATGCTAAGTATGCTAAGAAAACAAGACTGGAGGACTCAGATCTCCAGCAGTGCTGGATTTCCAGATCAAAAAATTTTGCACAAGCATGGAAACAAGAACTGAATTTGTATCGCAAGCCAAGTATGAGGAATAATTGTGAGAAATCACAGTAAAGATTATTTGTATTGTCCCTTTAGGAGAAAAAGATGGAAAAGCCCACTTGAAACACTGTCTGACTATTAGAATAGATTACATTGTCTGACAGATACTTTCAACCCTTACTTACCTAACAGAGGTGATCACTCTGGCATCCACTTGTAACTTCRAAGGCTTTGTAGGTTGAGGCATAGAGCTGACAGAAGTCAGGGTCACCTAGACTCATATATGGAAATTTGATGTCACTGTCATGCACCTCACCTGGCATTATTTGTCTCCACATCCAGCCTCACTGCAGGCACCCATGAGTGAATATGCAGTTACCACAGCTTTGCTCCTCTCTTAATTAAAAACATCTATTTATCATTCATCATCAAAAGTTGATCAAACATTGATTTTACTGTTTAGCTAGAGTTGTCTTAATCATCTCCAGCACAAATACCAAGTCAACTTCCCTTTTGAAAGCCCCTGTGTCCTCAATGCTTAACCTCAGTGAATCTTCTCAGAAGCTCAAATGCTTYAACTGGTCTTTTGGGATTTATCTGCTGGTGATCTGTGAAAGAGTCTGAAAAATCAGAATCTTACCAAAATGCCCAGTTTCTCCCTTCTAGAGTTGCCTGATGAAATGCTGTCAGTAAAGCAATCTTCACTGGAGGATCCTGGTAACCAAGTGAGTCTTCCTAARTCCTTTCAGATGTTTTCTCATGTCTGGTCACAGCTATCTTCTCCCACTACTGTAACTCCCTTTATTGCCTGGGACTCTCCATTACAGCTTACAGAAAAGAAGGAGAGGGAGATAAAGATGAACTGTCTGGGAAAGTGTCATAACAATGGCAAAAGTCAGTTAAAGAAAAACAGGTAGTCAGACAGACAAATGGAAAATGCAGACAATAGGGTCCAAAGGAAAGCAAGAAGAGACAATGATCAACCTATAAACAATCATGGAAAAGGTAGAAAATTGCAAAAAGAGTCATGTTATATTCCAGGACCATGGTTATCCCAAGATAACAGGGATCTAGCTTGGGATTAGCCTTCTGATGCAGGAAACAGTATCTGTTGAATAACTTAACCAGCTCTGAAGATGCTCTAGTTGTACACCTCATAGAAGAAATATGTTGACCAAATTGTTACACCTATATTACTAGAGGTACTGATAGCCACTTATGGGATAATGGATAACAGATCAAGTCAATTTGAGATGGATGGAAAGCCCTCTGAAAGCTAATCCCAGAAACACTGGTGACCAACAATAATAGACAGCTAATAGAGATCCTTATAAGAAGAAAAAAAAACATAAAGGAGAGTCAGCAGAGCCCTTGAAAAATGTGATTAAAGATAAGTTATATTSAGTGTAACTAAATTAAGGCCAGTGAGCAAAGATGAGCAACCCATGAAATGAGAGAAGCTTTCTCACTTTACATGTATATAACTAACACTTTGGAATACTGTCCATTGCTGGACAGCAGGGCACTGCAAAGCATAAATCTGATTTCATTATGACACTATATTAATGTGCAAAGGAAGAGAACCATCACTTTCAGCTTTGTCCAGGATGCTAACACAATACAAGAATACAAAATGCAATCTGAAGTTAAAAATAAACTCTGTGGTGATGCCCATGGAACTGCTCCTAACACACRCTGGACTGAAAGGAGCAATAGCCACAGAAAGAGACATACTGATGCAACTACAGCTGACTGTTTTCCATTTATGTTGTGTTTCTCTTTCATCCACCTGAATACAAGGAGGAAGATATCTGATCAGATGGGAAGAGAATGCAGTCCAATGACACTGGAGTATAACAATTCACCCTCCCATCACCACAGAAAAAATGGGTAGGAGAGTCAAAACTCTGCTTCCCCTGATACTACAGCCTAGCAGGAGTATGACAGGACAGAGAAACAGTATAACTAAATGAGCAGCACCATAAAAGATCTTCTTCAGGCAGCTGCACACATAAGCAGGTTTGGTACCCATCAAATCCTTTTATAAAACAATGTCAAGAGGCAGAAGTCCAAGCTTAATTAGGACTGAGATCATACAAGATGAAGACCTGACTATGGAGAAAGAAAACTGAAGATAGCTCCAAGAGAAAAGGATGTAGATGATTGGCTCACACAAGGAAGTAAACCCAGCCAAGACCTYGGGTAGGAAAGCCAGAAGAAACAAGGTCCGTGTGCAGCAAAACAAACCAGCGTGAYGTAAGCTAAGAGAAGGAAGGCAGTRACCACATGGAAGCAAGGTCCACGCTATCAGCAATAACATAAGCAATAGGAGACTAGCTCAGAGAAGGAGTATCAGTCATATTAACCTATGATGGGTAGCTGCTGAAAGAACACCTTGCTAGGACACAGACTCTCAAGTCACTCACTGAGTAATACAGTTGCTGTTTGACAGGAGGTCTCGTATTGCCATGCAGTCATACCTGTATCACACCCATTTGCGGTGCAGTGATCTTTCTTCAGGTCTGTGACATTATGGGACACAACCAGATACTATCCAGTTGTGCCTGATGCATGGGGTCCTGGAGCCACAGCATAAGGAGGTCATGGCACTGTGCTGCATCTGGGACCATGCAGAGGAACCCCACTAAAAGCTTTGATCCATGGCAGCAACCTCCTTCTTTGGCTGCTCCCCAAGCTGCATGAGGATGGCCCATGCAATCCTCTTTTGTTGTTGCTAGTTAAACAGTACATGGACTATACAGATCATTTTTCCAGTGAGCTCAAACTCCCCAGGTGTCTTATATGCACAGTGAATTTCTGCTGTGTTCCCTGTTATAGGCTCCAGCCACTCTCTAGGTCTTAATTTTTGTATCAATACCCCTTTGCGTACAAAATGCACGTGCAAAGATAAATTTAGCACAAAGTCAAGGGCAACTTAAAATTAGTTTCCAACCTTAGTAGCAAGTTCTAAGGACTTTTGTCTCCTGATTTATAGCAAGTTGGGTTAAAACTCCTTAAAAGCTATGAACTCTGATTTTAAAAGACAGTCTTCCTCTGGGCACCATCAGAGCAATAGAAACAACTACAGAAAATACAGAGGAATCAGGTATCACTTGTAAGAAAGTAACTAGGGATGTAGTATTCCATTACACRGGATGCATTTGTACCATTTTAGCTTGCACAGATGGAAATATAGTTCAATGTTTCAACATCATTTGACTTTCACATGTTAAAATATTGATAAGTGCTGCACAGGATAATGCCCCTATGGTTTCRAGTAGTAACTGGAGCATGATGTTTATTGAAGTGAAATACAGCAAAGCCTTTAACAAGTATTTAAAATTCTGGAAATCACTCTCAGTGCTGTCATAGATTATTTCTTTATTTATCTTCAACTAATCTTTGTTGATATGTTGCAGTTTGTGAGAGTATTAAAATAAAATTCATGTTGTGATCAACTCACATGCTTCCATGATACAAGAAGCTTAATAAACAAAAATAAAAGTGCTTCCTATTTGGAAACTAAAATGCTGCACTCATATGTGAAGTAATAAAATTTACTAAAGAAAAGCAATGCTACATAAAATAGGCTTAAATAGGCCGTAGACTGCCTATTCTAAATATTTATGGACCTTTATGCTGCAGCAAGAACATTTGAAAGCTATAAAACACTGGATCATCCAGACTGCTCAACAAGGTCTAACTTGTATCATGTCAAAGCTTCAGTTCTAAAATGCACAATATTTCCTACACCACTTGTGATTGCTGCTAAGACTAGATTAGCCAACTCAGAAGCCAATAGGGGCCAGAAAAGATGTCACTTCAATATATTTGAAAGGAAGATGGTCCATGGAGCATTTTCTAAAAGTGCATATCAGAGGGTAGGACTGGCATTCATTCAGAATCCATCTTTCCAGTCTGCAGCATCAAATTTAGCACAGATATGCTTTGGTCTCTTATGAGACCAAGGCTTCATTTTATGCTTCCCATTGGTACAAGCATGGAAAAATCAAAGAAGTAGGTAGTTCACCAGATACTGTTCAGGTGAATGGACTGAAAAATATTTGAAGTCCTCTGAATATGATTTGGAGGAAAGAGACAAAAAAAAGGGTTTTCAAGCACTTGAGCAACTATACATTGGGGTACACAGCTCTGCAAGGAATTTAGAGACTTGACTCTTGAATCCTGCAGCATGTATTGATTCTTTAGCATGTATTGTCTAATCACATGTTCTACAGCAGAAGGCTGCCAGCTCAAGACTATGTAGGCCAGATCCATACCAAAAGCCTGAGTAGTTCCCAAGTAGATGTTCTACTTGGGGGGTAGGGGTGAGGCTTGTGGCTTACAAGTGAAGGTGTACAGCAAAGCTTCTCCTCTTTCTTCATGATAATTTTAAGGATTGAGGAGAACTGTTACATGGTGTACAGGATATTTTTTTTGTCTTTTTGAAACAAAGTAATAAGAAAAATAAATCCTGTTCATTCTATTGCACTTTATCTGATTGTGGGAAATGTCAGTTTCAATAGTATATTACTTACAGAGTTCTTAAAATCTCARTAATCCTGCTCTGAGTAAGCAAACTACAAACTAAATGCAAGTTCTCATGTTTCACAATGTATACAAGTATGTTAGCACATAAATCATATTAAGAATGATCACTTTCAGTGTAAATGATTATTTTGTAGAGCAATCGGTCAGTCTCCTTCTATCCACCACTTTGATATCTGGCAACTAGAGCTGGTAAAAAAAATAATCATCATCATCATCAATTTCAAAAATGGTTGCTGAAATTTGCAAGGAAAATTCATTGGAACGTTTCATTTCTAAATAGTTGAAGTGGTTTCCTTTGGTTTTATTTAGATTGAAAGAATAGAACACTTGAAATTATTAAGTCAAAAGAAAGCCTTACCAGCATGGACTGTTCCAGCCTTACTGAAATGGAATATTTTGGTAGGTCATGTAGACAGATATTACTGAGTATCTAAAATTTCAGAATTTCACCTTCTTGTCTTATCAGAAAAGATTACAATGCTAATATTTCCATAGAATAAAATCCCACAGTTTTGAAATCTTCTAATTAAGCCAAACAGTAAGCATCAATTGACTTAAAAGTATCATTTATATGTTAGTACAAAAAGTACTTCAAGCCATCTCAGAAAAAGTAATTGTATTACAATGAACTAGTGATGCATCAAAATGTTCAGGCTACCTATTATGTTTCACAATGTCATATGCTGAATATTATTTAAAACAACAATAACATTATTTTTTTCCATTGGACTTTTCCAAATCCATCAGTGTCTTCACTTATACAAGATTCTGGATCATCCTCTCAAATAAAAATAATCTCTTATTTAATAAAAGTTAGCTAACTGTCTCACCACAAAGCCCATTGCTGTGATTTCTGAATCATTCAGATATGTAATCATAAAATGACATAAGCCTTTCTCATCCACCCAAACTCAAGCTGAGAAATTGCCTCAGCTGTGTTTTCTGTCCAGAGACTACGCCTGCATCTCAAGCACAGAGGACCCATATGATCATATGCTGTACTGCCCAAAAATAACTATACAGAGAGGCATTTAACCAGAGATATCATATAACATTTTCTATGGCCATCTGTTCAACCTATGAGGCACAGGTATTTTAGAGCAACACACAGGCTAAATGCACACAGCTAGCGTACACTGCAGTACAGCACTGTATCATAAGCTGTATCAAAGCATCAGTGCATTTTGTAAGTGAAAATGACTGTAAGATTAAAAAAACAAATGGTCATGGGTCACAGCAATTACACTGGCAAAACAGCATGTCCAACAAATGATTCACTTATTTTCAATAGTCCTGCTTAAAACTTTTAAATATAATGTTCTGTATCTATGATGATATTGTTCAGATATGCTGAGAGAGTCACTTGACATTCAAATGCAAACTGTCAGCAATAAAAGAAAAACAGGTGTGTTGGGTGTATTCCCAGGGTGGCTAGATAGACCAAAGTCATTTTTAAGAGCCAACAGCTGTTGCAGCTGTTTCCTACAGGTACAACTAGTACCATGTTGCTTAATCGTGAACAAGCAATACACAAAGATAGAAGGATGTTCAGAGATCTTTGGAGAAAGGGGCAACCTCTCTGCCCATCTGTAAAGGCCTCCATCGATGCCTCGCATCACAGCACTCCTCTGCTTGTGTCTCATTGAAGTTATTTGTTAAAACAGACAGAGTGTGTATAAATGGGGGGGGTTCACCAGTGCATGCATGTTTCATGAGATGTTGTAAATACCAGGTGGTTTTACTTAAAAAAAAAAAAAAAAAAAAGTTTGACTATACGAATTTATAAATCTTTAAATATCCCTTAAGAGACCTGTAGCAAGCAAAGGACAACGGTACTCTCTCGGATAATCAAGAAATCAAGGCCAAACAGGAATTTATAGGTTGGCGCTTTGTTCCTTGGTTAGCAGTATGAGCTTAGGCACGGCATTTCCTCTCCGAGGCTCAGTTTCCTTGCATGGAGACCATGTTGTTCAGCTGTGGCTCTCTGGAATAAGGCACAGGCAATCTTAGCTCAACATAGCAGCACTTACTTTGCTGATGTCCTCCCACTGAGCAGAGCTTTCAGCTTTGGGTTTTTAAACTCCGTTAAATGGAGATACCTGGTACTAAAGACCACAGAAGCCAGTACATGGAGCTGGGAGTTGTCTAAACCCATCAAACAGAATTACAAGAACAGGGGATAAAGCAACTCAGAAAGACTACCACAAAAACCTACCGCCAAAGATAAACCATAAGGCATTAAAGGAGTTAGGACTTAGATAAGTCACTGCACTGTAGAGAAGTGGCCAGTCTAGCTGGCATTCTCAGCCAGGAGCCTTTTCCTTAAATTAGGTTTTTCCTCCCACAATAGAAGACATTTTCTATAGTTAACTGTGGCTATAGCCTCCCTGGTTGGGAATAAGAGCCAAACTCCAAGCCTTCTACATCCTAAAAGAGCAGGGAGGTGACAGCATTTTTAAGAGGCTAAAACAATGTCTGCAGGTGAGCTCTGGAAAGGGATCCTTAACTTGAGGCACCTGCTGGGCCTGAAGCCCGAGGGTGCTTCATGCCCTCAGAACGTGAGTAGTTGCTATACACAGAGATCTGCAATGTAGATGCCATGGAGGCTTTACTGCAGGGACCTCAGGGGTGTGRGAGACTTCCTAGCTCCCTGGTTTAGCTCTAGCTGCAGTAAATTAATCCCTCCATGGATCTAGCTGAGACARTCTACAGGTGGAAATGTTAAGTATTGCTCTCTCTATTTCTCTTAACACGTGTTGTCCCAAGAAGCTGTTTGCATATGCGCTATGTATTTTATGGGATAGAAATACTAGATGGTGTCATTATTTCAAATCAATATTCATTTGAAATAAACAGACAACAGTGTGAGGTGACACCTCGGGAAAATGTTCTGCTATGAAAACAGAACACTATAGAGAAAGCATTCACAAAATATGGACTAAACCATACTACTGTAGTATGGCACATCTCCTGCCATGGTTTGGGGATGGAATTCAGACAGGGACTGAAAAGGGAAAAGGGAATGGGGAAAATCTGGGGGATAGCTACCTTTAAACTTGACACTATTAATGATATAGAATATCTAAAACACATTTTTATGCAGATCAGATGATTGTTCTGCATTGYTCATATTATTAGAATCTGTCAGCACCAAAAATATTATATATCCATCCCTCCTTGTAGATTAAGAATCACCTTACACCTAGGCTAGGCTGAAGTCTGCAAAGGCTCATGCGTATGCTTAGCTGCCAGGAGTGAGCATAGTTCCACTGGAGAAAAGAAGAGTTGTTCCCTGTGCTTAAACTGAACGGGGTGGCGACCTCGCAGTGCTATTGGCGACATTATCAAGGCTCTTCCTATTTAGCTTCTTATCCATTTGTTTGCTGTAGACCTTTTCTCCTCTGCTGTGAAAACAGAAAAGTTGCAAGGATGAAGAAATCGCTCACAGTTCTCTGGCCAGTAGATGGCAGCATGAACACGCCGAAAATGCTTTCGTTGCTCACCCGTTTAGTCTGATAAGTGGTACAACTTTAAATGGGTTCAATATTTGTCTTTCATATTTGGAGAGTGAAAAGTATATGTKACAATTAGAGGGTAATGCAATATTACAGTGTAAACAAGAGAGTGAAATGACTGTGTAACCACCGAACAGTTTCCCGATTTAATTTGTTTGTACTGACCAAACTTCTTTGCAATTGGAAACTCACCTCTGAGGGACTTGAACAGAGGGATGGAGATCCGATTCCTGACAGTCACCAGAGTTGTTTTGGAAATTTCCCCGGGCCTCCATCTATGTAATGCTTCCTGCACTAAGTAGAGATGAACTCACACTGCTCTTACGGTGAAAAATCACAGTAAGCTGTAAGTGAAAAAAATATTTCCCTTTACATTTACCGGGCCATCATGATTGTATTTCTGCTCCATAAGTGATCTTACCCTCTGCTACAGGGTGCTGCGGCCACTTGTGGGGGTGGGGTGAGGGGGGATGGTTATAGAGGGGAATAAAAAGCAAGTATGTACATAGACAAGTATGAAAATTTCTTTTTCAAAGGGAGCTCGGRTCTGGACTGACTCACCATGTATTGGAATAATTAAGAAGATGGAATGCAACAGCTATAGAAAACTGCCAAAAAGCAAGCATCAAATCTAAGCATCCGGGAGGCAGCTGGGCTTCCTAATTATTGGCACATATATTTATATATAAATATTTTGCCAAGCGTGATTTGGCTTAAGAGTTCCTGTGAAGTGACCTTTTGCTTTCCTTTGTTTTGTGTCTGTACACATGTCCTAGATAGATACATGGAGAGAGACAGAGACACACCGAGACAGAGAGATAAATAAACGGATTTCAAACAGCTCTCCAAAATCCCAAACGATGCCGAAATTAAACGAAGAGGGATATGAAGCGAGGCATAAGTGCGAGCACAGATTTCAGAACTGTGAAAATATGTCAGCAGAGCATCATTTTTTGGTTCAGACTGATAATCACTCCCTGCTCTCATTATAAGATCAGAAGGGCCATCTGTCCTCTCTGGATAATTTGGAGCTCAGATACAGTGAGCACCCTTGTTAGAAAATGACCCTCCTACTCTATGTAATCACAAGCACTTGCAGCCCTAGGAGCCGCATGCAGTCGGGGAGGAACAGATTGGTCCCAGATCAGTATTGATTCCGTATAGATTTGTGTTTTACTTTGTATTTTATTTTAATGCGAGGGTTTGGAGTTTGGTGGGTTTGGGCGGTTTTTGTTTTGTTTGTTGTTGTGGGTTTTTTTTTCGGAAAGAAGAGGTTTTGGGGTTATCTTCTGCATTTTCCAGCCGATCACCTTCAGTTCTTCGGACTTTTCTCTCCCCATCTGGAGATGYAATGCTAGTATGTTGCATGAGACCGAGGAATATCTGGGTTGGGTAATGAGAGAAGTAAGCGTCAGTCTGAACAATACCGCTCGGGAAGCTGTTTCCTAATGCACAATCCGTAGTTGTCTACAATGAGCTGTTTCCCCTCTGCTGCAAGGTAATTCTCGGAGTGAGCGACTGACTCATTCACAACCGCAGCAGAGAGGTGTAAAACTGAAGGATTCTTGAATATTTGCTCAAGACTTGCAGATTTTTTTTTTTTTAAAAAAAAAAAAAAACATGTCTTGGCGACTTCATTAGCCGAAGGGAGAAATCTTGGCAAAGGAAGGAGCGTGAGCTACGTTTTCCTCTGCCCCAGATCCAGTKACAAATTTTGCCCCCCCTTCCCCCCTATCCCCGAAAAATACAGTTTCCTGTCAAGGAGTAACCTTGATCATCGGATGGGCAGGGGCAGCCTGAATGTACTCTTTTTTTCGGAGAAGAGTCCTCGCAGAACTCGGTCACCCGGGATCATTCTTGTGCAGATCAATGTGCATTGTATTGCTAATAGCAGAACAAAGATTACAAATAGGACGGGCAGTTTCAGGACATCAGGACCCTGGGAAGTCGMAGGTGGGAGGTATCTGATTTTGGAGCTTCGTCGCCTCTAAAGACCCGGTGCAGAAGAGGGTTTTCAAGAAGTAGTTTATCATTACTCGCACGGTGGCGGCTCCTCCGCGTTGTAAGGCAGTGATGTTTAATATTCACCGCGGAGCGAGGTGGCATTTGAGGGCTCCCGTTAGTTCAGGGCTGCGGCTCGCAGGCTCCGAGGCGCCCGGGGGGCGATGGCCCCAGGGGCCGGGGGGCCGGGCCGGGCCGCAGCAGGGTGGGGGACGAGCTTTGCACCCCGCTTTGTTTTGCCATTGCCATCCCTCAAACATGCTTGTTCAACAAGCAGAACAAAGCGAAATCCGAGCCGAGCAAAGCCCAGGTAACTCACGCTGCAAACGACGGCTGGCGTAAGAACGGGTACGCTTCGGGATAATCAAAATAATGCTTCTGTTTATGCCAAAAAGGTCTCTCTATTCAGCAGCTGAATTATTTCGAGTGCTGTTTTGTTTTTTCTAAAGGACTCCAAAGCTACCTCATTTTTCACCTCCTTCGCCTTCTTTCCGTAATTTCCCTCTAAAGAAAGCTCGCATGTGTTTGTATGTAACTCAGATACATTGTGGCGAAGGAGGGTGAGTGCAATACATAGAAACCGAAATGCAAAGTAGCCTCAAATATATGAGAAATATGTTCTCACAGAATGTTTCTACATCTAGTAGGCTASCTAGGTATCTGGCTCTGCGTCTATTTACCCCTCTGTGCTCATATATGAGAAACCCTGCGAAATCGCTTTACATATGTCCGTGTGTATATATACGTGTGTATATACAGGCAGACAGATAGATTGCCCTCACGTAATCTCCCCGCGCCTAACTATCTAGGAGGATTAGTTATCTCTGTATCTCTTGAGAATTAACAAGGGCGAGAGATTATGTATCAATCTACAGACGACGGATATGAATATGACTCCCTATATACATAGGTAAGGCGGATTCACTGAACCGCTCAGCTGAACAGCTCTTCTTTAGGGCTGTTTTGTCTTATCCCCGCAAAGCCTTTCGACAGTTTCCTCCGAGTGCCTCCACCGGAGGATAAGGAGGAGAGACTCGGCGCTGTACACCCCTGCTTTTCTCATCCGAAGTCTACAGCAAATGACATATGTCACTGCCGTGCCTGTACTTCGCTGGAAATTGGCAGCTTCCCCCCACCCCGATACACACACCTTTTGTTCGAGGCAAAATAAACATTTCGGAGGAGCTGGGGAAGGGTGATTACGCAAAAAGAAGAGAGACGGAGGGAGAGCAGCGCTGGGTGCCGCTCCCGGCCCCGCGGCCGGGCTGCCCCGGGGGCGGCAGGGCTGGCAGGGGAACCGGGGGGTGCACGGAGAGGGGGGCTTCTGCTGCGGGAGGGGGCGCCGGGGGCCTCGGCCGAGCACGGAGCCAGGGCCGGGGGCGGCGGGGGAGAGGGGGCCTGGCGCCCGCAAGGTGCGGGGCAGGGGGCTGCGCCGGGGGCCGCGAAGGCCGGAGGGAGAGGAGAGGGGGCTGCGGGGCTCGAGGGCACCGGGGGGCGCCGGGCCGAGGCGGCGGCCAGCGGCAGCGCTCCGCCGAGGTCTCTCCCGCCTCACAAACGCCTGCAAAGGAGCTTATTTTGCGGCAGAAACTCTCTTGAGCGCAGACAATGGAGCGGGATGTTTACTGAGTGCGGGGAGGACAATTAGCAATTCACTGGGAGAGATGTGTCACCCAAATGTCAGGGGGAAGCTAACATGACATCTGTTTTAATGGCTCCGTGCTAATAAACTCCCCTCGAAGGGCGTCTTTGTGGGGACGTCAAAGAGTATTTACAGAACGAGCCGGTTTCCGAGCGGCGCCC
>NW_028186579.1:4017193-4022239 GCF_003343005.1 Rhea americana | reverse complement strand
CCCCCCTACCCCGGTGCCCCGCAGCCGCCGGGGTGCCCTTCCCCTCGGGCCGGCGGCCCAGCCGGGCGCCGCTGCTCTCCTTCCGACGGCGCAGGGGGGCTTTTTCCGGCAGCCTGCGCGTCCCGTCGGCCTGGCGTTGCGGCCCGGGGAGCCAGCACCGCCCCTGCGGGGCCGCGGCGCGGAGGAAGGCAGCGGGGCACCCGCGGAGGCGAGGTGGTGTCCGCGCGAGGTCAAGTCCCACGGCAAGGGCCGCTGCCCTCCCCGGCCGGACCCCAGCGGAGGAGGCGGCGCCCCGACGGCGCGGCCGGGGCAGCTGCGCGGGCGCGCAGGCTGCGGGGGGCTGCGAGGCGCGGCGGAGTGACTACTGCGCGCCTGCGGGAGGGAACTCACCCGGCTTCGCAGGCACGGCCGCGGCGCTACCAAGAAACATGCATTATTTGGGGTAATTATCCCCTTAGCGAAGCAGTCAAATTCGGATAAACCGTGCATCTTTTTTCTCCTCCTTTCCTAGGGATGGGGCAGGACAGTTCCTGTTTCTGAAGCGAGCGTGTGGGAAGGGTCACTGGGTCCCAATCAACATGCCGGAGGGGATAAATAAGCTTTGGAGTTTGTCTTCTGCTTAGCTTCGCCTAGAGGGTCGGGGGTCCCCAGTTTGGGCAAAACCGCACCTCGCCGGGTGCTTAAACGGCCGCTGAAGCAACAGGAAACACAAACCGTTCTGCGGCTCCCCTTGCCCACGCTGCAAACAGGTTAGGAGCAAACACACATACACGCACATACACACACATGCATGCACGAACAAACACACACACACACACYCRCAGGCAGAGGCAYAAAGGCGAGATGAAGTTCCTTGACACTGGGAAGCAGAAAGGCCCCCGAACAGCGGCCAGATTTACACCAAATGCCACATTCTGTGTTATTTAACAAGACATGCTACAGTAAAACACGTAAGTAGACAAACCGAGAGAATCCATTTAGAACAGTTAACACAGTCTGACTCGCTCACAAGCACACAGTAGGGGAAGACAATTTAATTTCCTTCAAATCCATCCGAAGATTTTATGTTCAGGTTGTTGTTTAGATGGCATGAAAGGGTTCTTTAAAGGGGAGGAAGAGAGGAAAACCTTTCACGGCTCTGGCTATTGGTCTATATACTTGCACCTCCTTGATTTTCCTATTCTGTAATGTCGCGTTCGGGGGGAAGACAACATACAACTGTGCTTGTAATGCATAGATGTGTAAAAAGAGAAATATATGTTCGTATATATATATCTGTGTATATCTATAGAGAGAATGGATATTGCATCTTTTTAAGATAGGTGGATAGACTGAAGAAGCCAATCCAAAAAGTTTTTACTCGGGCAAAATTCCCATTGAATTTAATAGCAGGTTACTGCAAACCTGTCTTTGGTACTTATTAATCGTCTAGATCAAATATATTAACGGATAGCGAGAATGAAAACAGGCTGAGTACAGTCTGTCTTCCTTTCAAGGGCAACGAAAATATGGCACTGACACCAGGTCTGAAAGCAACAGTGTACTCCATAACCTGGAGAGAGGGAGGAGGTGGGATGGGAAGTGGGTGGGTAAGCAGAAAATTGCCACTGTCAGTAAAACTAAATGTAATTTCAGGTGCCCCGCTCCTGAGATGAGTAAATAAACAATGGCTCTTCTTTATTTCATTCTGTCGCCAGGGTTATTGTATTTCAAAAGAAATGGTAAAGGCAGACGAAGTGCCAACTCTGCACGTGCAAAAAGACCCAGGAGGCAAAGGCACCGAAGGCGAGGGGGCTGCTGCYGACCAGGCTAGGGGGCTGCAGCCCCCAGCTCCGTGTCCCCCGCAGGGGCGCGGAGCCGCCGTCGGGGGTCGCGCTTCCCGAGCCCCGGCCGGGCCGCGGGCGCAGGAGCTGCACAGCGCTGCCCCTCTCCTAGAAGCCGGCACACATCTTCACGATTTATTGCAAACCTCCAGGTGCAGCTCTCCTTGCTCGGCCTTCGACGTGAGCGCCTCGGTTTCCCCCCGGAAAGGCACCAGCCCGTGGGGGGCGACTGGCCTCCTGCGAGGGGAAGGCTCTACCAAACCTGCGTCTCCGTCTGCGCTTGCACTGATATTTGCACGGCTCTATCTTTACCTACCATTTTATATAGCCACCTTGTGTGTGCGTGTGTGTGAGCGTTATTTTATTTATTTACTTTGGTGGAAGTGCGAGAGGACCAAGCTACTGCAGTGACCGGTGCCCAGGCTGCTCTCTCCTCGCGTTTCCCTGCGCACTTTGCCGCGGGAGCGGAGCGCCCTGCGCGGCGCAGCCGGGGGGCGCTGCGGGAGCCTGGCCAGAAGAATGAGGAGGGGGGAGGCATTTATTTCCAGTTGTGGGGAGCCTGGTAAACAAAATGCTCATGCCATCTCCTCGAGCAGATAAGGCAGGAAGTGGCTTTCTTTAATAATATGATTGAAATGTTAAGGGTATGATGCCTCCTCGCTAGTAATATTGGCTTTGCATGCAGAGCACAATCCCATCCCTCTAGACTGCTTAGCCAAAACAGAGCGTAAACTCTGTAATTAGTAACGTGTTCCATCATTAAAGAGCCCTGCTGAGAATTTCTATTTAATAATGGTCTTAAATTAGTTATGATGGTAAATACTCATCTGGAAATTCAACATCTAAAACCATCTACAATCTGGAAATGCTCCAGTGTTGCTGTAATCTCCTGTAACACAGAAATGACTATCACATTCAGCCATCGCATTAGAAACTCGCTGTTCCGTTTGGTCCACGAATATACAGTAAGGACGTGTTAATTAGGTTAACCCATACACTGTCTGCTTTACAAATATTTAGAAATAAACAATGAAAGCTCCCTTTTAATACGATACAGCCGGGGAGGGTGGAGGGAGGATGTGACTCTTGCAGTTGGAAAGTCTTTTGTTTTCAGATAAGGTGGAACTACAGTATCCTCGGGCCTAAGAGTTCACCACCACGCACACGCACATGCACACGCTATCTCGGCCGCGCTCGGGAGCGCTCCGCAGCACGGCCGACCCTTCTTGCCCAACACTGCATTTCCTGCTCGCGTTCCCACTAAGGCAGATCAAATCATAAAGTGCTCCTTTTCTTTTTTCTTTCTTTCTTTTTTTTTCCTTCATAGCTGAAAGCACCTCATTCTTTTTCTGTTATGTCCGCAGCAATACGCCAGCGCTTGGCACCAGCAGTCCTTTGAAGAACATAGTTTTAAAAGCAGTCAAACGAGGGGCAAGTGAAGTACGGTGAGAGAGTAAATAAATAAATAAACCTGGCTTTCTCCTGRCTGAAAGTGGAATAAAAGTTTCACAGATAGACTGTGATTCAGATATAAATATGTCATTCAGGTACACTTACCCCCACTATATAAAGGAAAGTTATTTGTAATAACGATCGAAAATCGGTAACTGAGATAGTTGGAGGTTATGGTAGGAGGGAAGTGAAGACAGGAAAGAATAATTCTAATTCTGCGTTTACCTAAACGTCTAAACGTTTACCCTCTCTTGCACTAACCTTTCATGTTTAATGAATGAATCTGCATTGCAGTTTTTTTTTTCCTCTATGTGCCGGCTAGTTTTAAATCTGCAAGCACCACAAAGAGGCCGTGATCCCATCTGCCTATGATTCCAAATTAAAGTTCAAACGGACGGCTTACACACTGCTGATCCTGTATCATAGCCTCTCGCGACCCTTCAATTACTATTTAATAGAATTACAGTGTAAAATCCCAATAGTCTTAAAGAATGTTTTATCACAGACTGAAGAGAGAGAATATACAGACACCTCCAGCGTTATTGAACTATATTACTGACCTATTTAGATATTAGAGGTGAATATTTAGTGTTCTACAAGATATTACAAGAGCTACTTTACTCTTGAGATGGGAAAGCATGTATATGTCTGTGTGTAAGCGTGTTGACATACGTGTGTGTCCGTGTCTGTGTGCAATATACATACAAACTCAAGCCCATCAGCGTAGGTGTACAGCCACACTGTGTGTAGACATGGATGCTCACACGTGTATGCGTGTGCACACACCCACACAAGCACACGCACTGCAGTCAAGGCAAGTTTGGAAGTCAGTATATTCCAGTAAACTCTCACGCTACTTTATTGTTGCCAGCAAGGTTATTCCAGTAGAAAAGCAGTTTTCCTCCACTCACTGAAAAACACTCTTTAATTGACCTTATTATTAAATGAACTTCCCCTAATGATGTTTCTATGGGGACAAAAAAGCAAATATTTGCAGTAGAGCTAAATCTCCCTCTAATAGCTAGGACTGGAATTAAAGTCAGTCGCATTCTGGCTTTGGATATTGCAAATGTTGACTTCCAGTGTAGTTTTCCTCTTTCTTTAGACCTGCTTAGCAAAGGACCTGCCTGCCATACGTAGAGCTGGTCCTGCCACTTCGTACCTATTATAGCGAAGCGATTCTAACCACACACTTCCAGATATTTACATCTAACCTTCATTATTTCATTACTCTTCCACATCTTTCTTCTCTTGCAGTTCCCGAGGTGCCGAATCGCTTTGAAGCCTACTGTTCTGAAAACACCTTTCTTCAAAATAAAAAAAAGAGCAGCGCCGAAAACAAAACATAACAGAGATCCCTCCCCCTAGACACAGAAACATAAATCCCTTTAGTATCATTTAATCATAGCTATGTCCCTACAGCCCCTGCCCTTTGTTATTACCGTGCAAGAACAGAATATTTAGCGTGATCGTCGGTAATATCCCCGGTGCTTCATTTCCCCAACTCTTTCTCTCTCCCCTCCTTCGCCTCCTTGCTTTCTCGATCCCTCGGTCATTTTGCAACTGGATGTTGGTTCATTCCTCCCCCCCCCCACACACACACCTTTTTTTTAACCATTTGCAAACTTCTGTATCTCAGGGCTCTCGACAGGGAGGTGATGCTGCTGCAGGCCGCGGGTGCCCGGTGCATTTCGGACCCGCGTGTTTGTGTGTGTGTGTGTTTGTCCGCAAGCCCGTGTGCGTGTGTGTGTGCGCGCTCTGGAAAAAAAAA
>NW_028186579.1:4014420-4016648 GCF_003343005.1 Rhea americana | reverse complement strand
GCCGGCACCGGCCAGAGCGCCGCGGCCGCGCAGCCCCGGCGGCTCCCTCGGAGGCACCGCGGCGAGCTGCAGTGAGCCGCCATCTGCCTCCCGGCCTAGGGCTTTCGCCTAAATATTGATCAGCCGCACTGGAGCTTCCGAGTAATTTCATCTTAATCAACAGTCAGGCTTGTCACGGATAATAAACTAATACTGGCGAGGGCCTGTCGATAATGATCGGCCCAGGGAAGGTAAGAGCCAGGCCCTCCAGTTTGGCCATTTTCGATAGGCCCTATCTTCCCAGGGCAGATGGACTTAGTGCGTGAGAAGGCTTAAACGCAGATTTTCATAGATTTACACCTCAATCAGTCATTCAGGTTTTTAATGCAAATCCTAAAACAACATCATTTCTGTACTGCGGAGGCCAGCTTTGAAGCAACCTATCGTTACTTGCACCATTTCCACCCCCGAGCCGAAGAGACCGCGGCGCGCCCCGCGGCCGCTGCCGCCCTCCGCGCCGCGCAGCCGCGCGCACCGGCCCCGCGCGGGCGCAGGTACCGCGCAAAGGCCGCAGGGTCGGGACACCCCTTCTCAGGCTCGGGCGCAGCTCTGCGCGGTGCCACCGGCCGCGATCCTCCCGGGGACTACGCGACGGGAGCCAGGCCCTGCCGCAGCGCCTCGACGGGAGGGACGGGGCAGCCCGGGATCAGGCGCAGCCGGCCGGGATCGCTGCCCCCCGCGGGATCTGCGGCCTCCTCTAGCTGCCGTGAGACGACGGGGCGATCTTCTGGAGGCTTAATCGGGGGACGGGAGGACCAGGGGGGAGGAGGGGGTTGGATGAAAAGCTCAAAGCTATCAATGCAAAGGGAGAAAGGGGCGCTGAACTGAGGGAAATCACTGCTGCTGGCTCGACGCCTTCTAACTGCAGCTTCGAGATGCGAAAATGAAGGAAGGAAAAGAAAGGGGGAAAAAAATCCAAACTTTCACGCCTTTGAATCCGTTGAGATATTCCATCCCATTACAAATAAAGCAGGATCAGAATGACACTCCTCCGATTGAGGAGCAGAAATGTTGTACTTAAAAATAATGTATCACTACGGAAGATCACCTTCCTACTGAAAACCAGGGGTCACCCTAGGGCCCGGGATTTTTCCCCCTTTTAGTAAGGTCTCTGCTCCTTTGCTGCCGAAGGGAGAGAAGGAGCAAAACTCGCTCCAGCGCCAGACTCATGCAAGGGTGTCGATCATTTGGGAGCCTTTTATCCCCTCCTGGATAATTTTTTCTCTCCTCTAAATGCCGCAGAGGGGGGAGGGGGCGAACTAAGCCCGTAGTACGAGCCCCTTCTCCCATCTGAATGATATAYAGCAGTGCTACTGCTGTTTCCCTCCCTTCCTCATCAATTCCCACCCAAGGCCGGTTTTGCACGCCAGGGCGGTATTTTCTGTAAAATCCTCCCCCATCTCCACTGTGCCCTCGACGGGGCAGTGAAGTWAAAACAACGGCGGGGCCGCTTGGGGAGCGGGGTGAGCTCCCAGGGTTGCTGCTCGCTCAGCCGGGTCGGCACCCGCTGACCAGGGGAACGGAACCGGCGGCGGGCGCTGTGCGGGCCCCCGCGCAGGACAGCGCGCAGCCGGCGGCGGGGAGCCACCGCCGGGGCAGAAACCCCCGGGCCCCGGAGGAGAAACCCCCGAGGGGCTCGGCGGGGCCACACGGGTGCCGCTTCCCCCCCCCCCCGCTCCCGCTGCCAGCAGAGTCTCCCGGGGGAAACTCGTCCCCTCCGCGCTCGCTGCAAGGGCGCTGCGCACATCCCCGCGGGATTTCCTCGGGAACCGGCAAGGTATTTAGAAACACGCGTGCATTTCAGCGTATTCCTTAAAATAATACCTCCGTGGCCTAGCAGGCGATATCACACCCTCGAAGTTCCCCCCCTTCCCCCCGTGCTCCCCAGGTAGCCCCTCCGGGTGGGAGGACGCACGGGGAAGCCCAGGCGTTTCCACAGACTTTTTCTAAACCTCGTGTGGACTTCCCGGCGGAAGGGAGGAGGGCAGAGGGAGAGAGGGCTCAGCCAACACAGAGGTAGATCGGAAGTCCAAATTAGTTTGGGAATGGTCAAGAAATTCCAGGCACGTTTCTCCCTAAAACCGTGGTAAGTTACAAAATCGTATTTTCAAGTAAAAACAAGTTTAGAATTTACCTCTCGTTAATTCACGGCTGAATAATCTGCCTAGGGCAAAGCAAAAGTTTAATGC
>NW_028186579.1:4012295-4013955 GCF_003343005.1 Rhea americana | reverse complement strand
GGGGCAGGGCGCGGGGCGGCGCGCCCGCAGAGAGGGCGCACGTCTTCGCAGCGGACAAAAGCACCAACATCGCGGAATAGATACGAAAATGGAATACTGTATTTGATTTAGAAAGTTTGTACATATAGATAAACACGCAGTTAAGGAAACAATAGTTTAAGCGTCCTACGCGGAGTTTAAGAAGAGACCCCCCAAAGCTGCTATGAAATACTCAAAATAGCTTTTGCATAAGATAACTACAGTTGCACCCTAAGCTTTTTTTTTCTTTTTTCTTTTTTTTTTCTTCAATCGCTGAGGTCCCTTTTGAAAACCTAGCACGTCAGATCTTGACAGCTAAGTTTGTGCAAGGAACACCGAGTCAAGGAAAATAAAAAGGAAAGAGAGAGAGAAAGGGTGGGAGGGAGACAGACAGAGAGAGGGGGGAAAGAAAGAAAGAAAGAAAGAATAGAGCAAATATCATATACAAGCATTTCTACACATATATTACAAACTGGGAAAATGACCGCATCATTAAGATATACATAATTCATATAAAATTTTGAAATAAAAATAAAAATCTGTTACAGTCATAACTATTCTTTTTCCACATTTATAACCAGTACCCACACAGGCAGTGACAGAAGTGTAGAAAAAAAGGTGCTTACGAATAAAATGATTGTCTGCTGAACAAAAAAACAGAAAATTGCATCTTGGCTGGACCATCACTTGGACTTAAAAAAAAACAGAGAGAAAGGGAGAGGGAGAGAGAAAGAGAGAGAGAGGACCAACAAAAAGGCGATAAACATTTGTTATTTCCCTCTTCAAGGAGTTCCTTTTAATTTTTTTTATTTTTGCTTTTTGTACAAATTCGATCGGAGTTTGTGTTTGTTTGTTTGTTTTCCTTTACTATAGAGAATATTTTTTCCCAGATACAAATTTAATCATCATCATCATGCAAGTGGGTGAAATGCGTCCATGGAAAAGCGCAAAGGAGAAATCGTGCTTGTCCTAAAAAGAATACAATTGTCACTTTTGCTTGGTTATTTTTTTCCTTTTTTTTTCTTTTTATATATATAATTATTATTATTTCCCCCCTTCCCCCCCCCCGCTCCCCGCAACAGCACCAGCGTTTGTGACTGTTGAAGTTTTAGCTCCATCTCTTGGTGGTGGCGTTGGCTGCCGGTGGCGGTGGAGGATCCTCGGATCCCTGGCTGTCTGTTTGCTATTCTGGCGGGGTCGGGTTTGGCCTTTCCTTCCCTCCTCGCCGTGTGTGTGCGTGCGTGCGTGCGGGTGTCCTGATCCTAGGTTGCCTCGTTTTGTTCTGCTCGGGTCGGGGAGAGGGTGCTTGGCTGTCTGGGGTCGGACTTGTGTTTGTTTGTTTGTTTTGTTTCCGATATCATACATCACATTCCGAGTCGCTGGAGGTTACCGAGAGGATGGAGGTGCCCGTCTCGGCTCTTTCTGTCAGGCTGGAGACGCTGGTGGTCGGGCTGGCCGCCGTGGACGGGGACTCGGCCGCGCTGTGCGCCGGGCAGCCGGGCTCGGCCAGGGCCCGCATGCCGCTCTGTCCTATCGCCTGGTGCTGGAGCCTGCAGCGCGCCGGGAGACAAAACACAGCACAGCCCCGCTGAGAGCGCCCGCCGCGCCCGCGCAGCGCTCGGACGGCGGCGAGGGAGCCGCG
>NW_028186579.1:4002694-4012240 GCF_003343005.1 Rhea americana | reverse complement strand
GCCCCTTCCCCGCGCCGCGTCCAGCCTCCTCCCGGCGCAGCGCCGCCGGCCTGGCGGCCACTGCGGCGGTGTCTGCGAGCCGCCCGAGCGCGCAGCCGCCGCGGAAGGCCGCAAAGCGCCGTCTGCAGCGGGAGGGCTCGGCGCGGGCTCCCGGCTTAGCCGCCCCGGCGAGTGGGAGCCTACATGTTTGCCGGTGGGCGCCGATTTGCCCTGGGGTCGGAGGCAGGGCTGGGGGAGCTGCTGTCCCAGGGACGCAACGGTACGGATGTTATTATTATTATTTTTAAAAGGGCCGATTGTGGAACACAACATTTCTCTCCACTCTAAATTTAAGTCCCCTTTCCGTTGGAAAGGCAAAATAAGCTTTAAAGTGCTAGTCCTTTCAGTGTCAGCGCTTGAGAGTATATTGTTTCGGTACCTCTTTTTAAAGAGGCAATGAATAATTTTCAATTTCACTACCGTGTGCGAATATTCCTCTGTACCTGCTTATTCTGCCCAAAACTCAGCSTAAGCTTTATTCAAATAGTAGGGGAAGAGGTTAAAAGTCCTGAACCGAATAGTCAGACACAACCTATAGCATCTAATACTGCCACTGTGAATCAAAATACACTCCTCTCTCAAATGATTCTCAACAGGGTATTTTCTATTTCACTGCCCCCAACGAGCAGGAAAATGTAGCCATTTTATTCTACATTTCGCATTATTTTAAGCTGTCTAATTTCAACGTCTTTGATTTTTCTCCCATTTGCAATTCCGGGTGCATTCATCTGCTGTCAACAGCGTTGAGTCAACAAAAGCATCCGTAGGCAACTTCTGTTTATTTACAATCCTAAGCTGATCTGCTTTCCTTTTAATGGAAATTAAATGGCGAGGCACTTTTAGGTTGCATTTCTCCTACAGAAAGTTGAATCAATGCTATAATTAGGAGGAATTTGGGAGACAGCATTTAAAAGAAAAAGAAGTTTTGTTTACACGCTTCCTGTGGGAGCCAAACTTAAATTAAAATTAAAACGGTCCGTCAAGCGGGATTAAGGGCCCATTTTCAATTGCAAAATAACTTTTACGGAGGGTGGTGAGAAAAAAAGGGGGGAAAGGCTCGCTTTTACCATAGCAAAACAGAAACAAAAAGAAATAAAAAGAAAAACCCACCGAGAGACAAATAAATKAATGCAAACGTAAATGCACAGGGAGCACACGACCGCAGGGCCGGGTCGCCATGCGCTGTAAACAGAGGGACGAGGACGGGAAACGAGAGGTTTTCCGATCTTCGAGAGGCTTTTCTGCATTTTCCCCGCCGCTGCAGACKGCTCTGGGGGTGCCCGGCTGCGCTGGCCGCGCGGGGCGCGCAGAGCGACGCGCACAATTGCGGAGGCGCCGCCTGCTCCGCACCGCCCCGCTCGCAGCCGCCCCGCCGGGCTCGGCTCGGCGCCGAGGGGAGCCGCGCAAATCCCGCGAACCACGGCGCAGAGCCGCGGGCGCCGGGGCTCGCAGGGACGGAGAGCCGGGCTCTGCCCCGCGGGGAGCCCCACGCACAGCCGCACACCCCCGCCGCGCTGCGTGTCCCCGGGGACCCCGGGGAACTTTGTCCCGCGCCCGCGGAGAGCTGCGCCCTGCCGCGGGGCAGCGGCCGCCTTCGGCGGCCGGGATGAAGAGAAGGAGGAAGAGGAGGAGGAGGAGGGCAGGCAAACGYGCGCTCCCGCCGCCCCAGCGGCGCCCGCAGCCCCCACTGACCTGTTCTTAGCCGCCGCTGCTCTGTCTCTTTGCCTGCGGTTTTTGAACCAGTTGCCTACTTGCGTAGGGGTGAGCCCCGTGGCCTGAGCCAGTTCCCTTTTCTTGCTGGGATTGGGGTAAGGGTCCTGCAGGTACCACTCCCTCAGGAGGCTGCGAGTCCTCTCCTTGAAGCAGTGCGTCTTCTGCTCTCCATCCCAAATGGTCCTGGGCAGCGGAAACTTCTTCCTCACCCTGTATTTATCAACCGGCCCCAGCGGGCGACCCCTTAGCTTCTCGGCCTCCTGGTAGTGCGCTTCGAGCCACATGGCCTGCAACTTGCCGTGGGACTCCTTGGTGAATTTGTGGTTCTCCAGGATGTGGTAGAGGTCTCGGAAGTTGCCCGTGTGGAAGGCGACCACGGCCCGGGCCCGCAGGATGGACTCGTGCTTGTTGATGGCCTCGCATGCCCCCGGTGCCACCGGCAGCGACCAGAGGAACCTCCCCAGCCTCTCTATGTCTCCGGTCTCCTCCAGCGTCTCGCAGACGCTGGCCACTTGCTCCGGGGAGAAGTTGAGCGTGGGCAGCTGAAACATTGACAACTCTTCGTGGGGTGCCCGGGAGCTGCCGCCTCCGCCGCCGCCGCCGGCCCCGGGGCTGCAGCCCGAGCCGCTGCCGCTRCCGCCGCCGCCGCCGCTGGCGAGAAGGAGGGAGCGGTGGTGCGGGTCGGCGGCGAAGTTTGGCAGGAAGAAATGGGTGGGATAAAGCTCTAGCGGGGACCTGAACACCATGAGCTGACCGGGGAGAGGGGGAGGCAAATCAAGGAGAAAAGAAAGAAAGGGAGGAAGAAGGGAGGAAAGGGCACACGCACCGCGCACGCATCCACACCCGCACACGCACACACAGCCACATAGAGGCGCGGGGGTATACACGCGCTTGCACACGCACACGCTTGCACACGAGCTTGCACACGCACGCGCGCGCGCGCGCTTGCACACACACACGCTTGCACGCGCACACTCACACACACCCGGCCCCTCGCCGCCGCCGAGTCAGGATTCAGTGATTCACCAGCAATCGCCCTAATGACAACAGCCTCATAATATCTCCCCTAAATCCACAGTGAGTGCAGCACCGAAACATTTTGTTTCGCTTTTCTATTGGTCTTCTGAGTGTCGTTGTGGCGTTGCCATGGCACCCCCTGCCAATCACTGTCAGCCCTGCCAATCATTACGGAGTACGTAAGGAAGGTTTTTACCACTTCGCCCAAATGCACGGGGGGGAGGGAAGCAGGGTGGTTGGTGGAAACGCTTTTTTTTTTTTTTTTTTTTTTTTTTTTTAATCTTTGCAACTCCTAATCTCAGCACTTCCCCTTCTCCCTGTCTCTTCCCCCCTCCTTCTCCACACCCCTCCTAAATAAGGGATCAAATAATGCGAAAAGCAGTGTGCACATATTTGTTGAATGGGATGAGCAATTAGAGGGTGGAATATTATTGTGATCTTAACGAGCCTCGTTAAAGCTAAAGGAGATATGGGGGGAAAGTAAATGGGCCAGGCTGGGATACACGTTCGCATAAAGGGCTCCTAACTGAGACAATTTACACATGATTTGCACGTAGTTTCACTTCATTCTGCCTATCTGAGCACTAATAGTGCCGGGGAAGAAAAGAAAGATGAGATCATTAGACCCATCCTCATGCCGGCGACCCTCCCAGAAGCGAGCACACACAGTGCCGTCTGGGGTTCGCCCTGGCTCCCTCTGCCCTCCGCCGAGGGAGGTACCTGCTGGGCGAGGAGCTCCKCGGGGCTCCGCGGGGCGCCGCGCAGGGCGGGAGCTGCGGGGCCGCCAAGCCGCTTCCGCTTCCCTCTCCCCGCTCTTTCCCCTTTCCGCCGTGTTTTGCTCTCCTGCTGCCTCTCCTCCTCCCCCTCGTCTCACCTCCCCGCGCCCCTTTCTTTCCTCCGAGCCCGGGGACCGCCGGAGCCGGGTCTCAGCCCGCCGCGCCCGCTGCGCCCCACGCCTCCCCTGCCGGCCGGGGGGCAGCGGGGGCGAGCGACGGCGGGGCCAAACCCACCCTCCACTTCCTTCTTTTTTCCCCCTTTCTTTCTTTCCTTTTTTTTTCCTTTTTCTTTCATTCTTTCTTTCTTTATTTTTTTAATTGGGAGCAAAGAAAACCTGTGTGGTGGTTGTGGTCCATCCTTCAGTAAGAAGCAGCCAGGTCGCCAGACCTCGCTGCCATGCAACTATATTTATTATTAGGTATGTTGCTTTTAAGAAGATTTAATCAACATCTTGAGCTGGTAACTCTTTTGTTTAGTTTCTGTAGCTATGGAAGTGTGATTTACAGAGATTTGTACGGGTCATGGACATCTTTCCAGACTTACTGTGTATATTTAGACAGGACTTTGCTTGGTGTTAAAAAGTGTATATTTTGAATAGGTTCACACACAGTAGCAAACAATAGCGACATTGTAAAGGCATGTACAACGAGTATTGAAACGCAGCATCTAGACTTCAACTAATCTGCCCTCAATAAAGCTGAAATAATTATCCTAAGCCGCCTTTCTAGAAGAAAAATCATTGAGGAATTCAAAACTTTTTTAAAGATCTTTTCTGCATTCCGATGGAGATCGAGGGGTGAGGCTTGGAGCCCAAACTACTTTCAGACATCAATGGAGGGAAGGGGGGGGAAGAGAGATATTACAATTAAGATGTGAAAACATAGCGTGACTTGCCCTATCCGAAGGATAATAATAATACTGCTATGGGTGGTAGAAGTTCTTTAGTTGGGCTCCAAACTGGTTGTGATCCTTTCACAGCACACTCTTCGTGAAATAATTCCAAGTGGCAGATGAATAGGTCCAGTTGGAAGAGCTGCTGGACTGGAAGAAGATCGCTGTATTACACATTCATCTGATTTCCACTAAACTGTCATCGGTGTGCTACATTGGTTCATATTCGGAATGSAAATAACTGGCCCTCTTAATTTTTAGTGATCTGCTTAAACACTTCTGTTAACAGACTTAGAGAAAACTTTTCCCCCCCTCCTCCCTCCCTGGCTCATATTTCCCGTTGCACAGCTAAGGAGGGAAAGAGGCTGCTCAGCCCCAATACGAATCGACTTGGAGGTATTAATTGGGCAACAATATGTTTAGCCAAAGTTTTTAATGCACACACACACACACACAAAATCTTTTTCTTTGTAATCCTTTCCTTTTATGTAAAGGATTACAGAGGGGAGGGTGGAGGAATTCCTGCGGGAGTTTCTTAATATTTGATTCCATTTTTCGTCAAGCTGCAAAGTAAACTACTCTACTGTATATTTCTAAACTAAAATCAAATCCATACAGGCCTTCTTCTTCTTCTTCTTCTTCTTTTTTTTTTTTTTTTTTTTTTTTTTTTTTTTTTTTTTTTTNTTTTTGTTTTTTAATGTCCCAGACAATCATACTCTGGTCATTTGCTTATAGGTTGTTTCCCTCTATTAGAATTCCTGATGAAGTTTGTAAAGCTTTAAAATATGTAGAGAACAGATCCTTCCTTCCTTCCTTCATTTCTTTCTTTCTTTCCTTCTTTCCTTCATTCCTTCCTCCTTCCTTCCTTCCTTCCTTTCTTCCTTCTTTCTTTCTTTCTTTCTTTCTTTCTTTCTTTCTTTCTTTCTTTCTTTCTTTCTTTCTTTCTTTCCCAGAAACATACAAACTGCATTTCTGCAGAAAATATTTCTCTCAAAATGCATGTTCTGGAGGGAAAATCAGTGCACGAGTACCCACTGTGTGTGTGTGTGTATGCCCGCGTGTGCGTGTGCCTGTGTGTTTAAAACCAAGCAAACCCACAACCCCAATGTGCCTATCAGCTAATATCAGGGTCTTAATAAAGCTCCGCTCTTCTCTCTCTGCACATGGACCTCCAGCCCCAGAACGCCTGCAGCCGCCAGCTCCTGCGAAGCCAACAGCAGAAAGCGTGTGAGGTGGCCCGGGCGGCGGCCGGAGCGGCTCGGTTCGGCTCGGCTCGGCACGGCACGGCTCGGCACGGCTCGGCTCGGGGAGCGGCTCCTGCCGGTGCCTCGGCGCTGCCCTCCGCCCGCCGACGAGGGACGCGCTGCCGTGTCCCCAAATGTACAAGCAGATAATTGTCGGCGCTGTAGCTTTGTGTGAGGAGGCCAGGGTGTAAATGGCTTTTAATGACTGCAGCTGCTGGCTGCAAACTGTCAATGGCATCGGTTAATGCCGAGCCCGGGCCCGGCGGGCGCCGCGCCGCAGGAGCAGGAGGCCGCCGCAGCCATCTTGCTGGCCGCGCCGCCGCCGCTCAGGACAAGAGGCCCGGAGGGAGCCGCTCAGTGACAGTCCCGGCAGCCGGGCGGGCGCAGGCGGCAGCCCCCGGCGCGGAGCCGGGCGCGGAGCCGGGCGCGGGCGGCGGCGGCGGGAGCGGGAGCGGGAGCACGCCGGCGGAGGCGGCGGGCGGACACTGCCCTCTCGGCTGGGGAAATCCTTTCCGGATCCTGTAAGTTTCTTCTCGGCACGCTCAGGTCCCGCGGGGAGGCTCCCGGGGCTGCGCAGCTCTGCGCGCGCTCTCCCCCCACCCCCCACGACCCTCTCCCACGGCCACGCGTGGGGCTTGGGGGCTCCGCGGCAATGACAAGCGGCATCCCCCCTCGCTGCTGATTGCCATCTTCTCCAGGCTGGGGAAATCTGCGGTCCATTTCCAGTCAATCTTACTTGATCCCACATGATGCATTGTTTTAGCTGCTAGAATGGCATGTGGCTCTGCAGGGCAGGGGAGGGAAATAATAATAATAATAATAAAGACTCCCTAAACAAACCAGGACAACCCTGTGTTCTTTTCTGAAGGGAGCCCTGCGAAGTTGTGCGTGTGTGTCTGGCTGCCAACCTGGAGCACTTTTCCGGGGAGAGGAAGGGAAGCGGAGCGGGAAGCTCTTTTATTCGACTGCTTGTTTTGATGGTAGCTCCCAGGAGTCTGCGATTTTCTGCTGCTTAGTTAGTGCCCCTTAATCTTGACTCGGGAGTGACTCAGGCGACGCTTGCGAGGGCTGATTATTTTTTATCGAGGGAGGCCGGGGCGCAGACGGGGCTGGGGAGTCGCGGTGCSGCCGCCGCGGTACCGGCGAGCGGGGAATGCGGTCCCGCGGCGGCGGTGGGGGCTGAGCCGAGGGGGGGAGGACGGGGAGAGACGAGGGCAGGTACAGGAGAACCCGTTGCCTTTATCATTTTTCTTTTTATTATTGCAATATAATTGAATTTTGGTCATTCTTCTGTGGCAAGTACTGACAATTTTGTACCGCTACCGTCTTTTAAAAAGCACATCTCGTCTKCTCCTTCCTTCCCTCTCTTTCTCCCTCTTCCTTTCTCTCCCCTTTTCTCCAGTCACGATAAATGTCAGGATAAATGAATGTGCTTTTGATAGGTGTGTAAGATCTGGCCCATTTGGCTGCCGTATTTCAATCCTGTTGATGCAATGCTCGCTGTACATGATTTTTTTAACGGTTTGAATTGGTCTACGAAGCCGGGGGTTATTTTATTAGTGGCCCAAAACAGTGTTCTAGCTCTTAGGTTCACCTTCCCCTCCCCTCCTTATTTTTGCGTAAACACAGTGACTGAAGGAGAGAAACGCGAGATACTTTTTTTTTTTTTTTTTTTTTTTTTTTTTTTTTTTTGCAAGGAGGGAGAAAAGGAGTCCAGCTCGCCTCCGTGGAGAGGTGCCGAGTTGGGAAGCAGCAAACTTTCCCGACGAGGCGATGGATCGGCAGCCGCCCGGCTCGGTCGCTTCCCCGCCATCCCCCTGGATTTGACCGCAGCTCCCCAAAGTCGAAAGTTACCTGCTCTGCAGCAGAAGCAGCCGTGCAGTCGCTTGCTCCTGAATTAAACACAACTCTTAATGATGTAGCATTATCAACAAGGGACACTTGATTGACTGATCTAGGTATGATATATGTGCTGGGCGTCTAAATTAAATATTAAGTGAAATACTTAGCTCTAATTAGAAAGCGTAACCTAGCAATGAAAACTTGAAGAAACAAATTGCGGGGGGGGGTTGAGGGGGGTAGCCGTTAAACGCGGCAGCGAGGAAAGTAGCAGCGATGTGTACAGAGGCTGACATATTCGCAACAACCAGCAACTTCGAAATGATTGACGTATCATTAAAGCCATCAGGCTGATTGTAATAATTCTTTTTATAAAAGGCATGGGACCTCATAGACAAGTTATTTATTTATCTGCGCATTAAACCCGATAAAAACATAATTAGGACGGGGGGGGGAGGAGGGAAGGTGGGGGTAAATTTGTCGAAGATTTTAACAAACAAACATACAGGAAAAAAAGCGACCTTCGAGCCCGCGGCTTATCTGGGAGATGGAGTTGTCAGGGCTAGATGCCTTCTCCCCCGAGTGTGCCTTCCCAAGGTAAACAACCACACAGTTGCCTCAACTTTCTCCTTTAATACGAAGTTCCTGGTGCGACGGAAAATTTGAATATTTTATCAGTCTCTTGTAGTGACCCTCATTAGGTGGGCATCCTGCTAAGGCCCTGGCGTTACAAGAAAGCTGCCCAATCAGAGCATTTGCACGCCTTGTTAGCGATGGTTAATGAAGCTTCCCCATGCACTCAAAGAAAGGCCCCCTCGATGTAGATTTACCTTGTGTCAACTCGTTACTTCTAATGAATCGCGTCAAAATTCTTCCCTGAATGGGGCTGAGGCGCCCAGGACCCGCACCCCCTCCCCACCCCGCGCAGCCCACCCCTACCTCCGCACTTGCCCGGCCGCGCTCAGCCGTGCCGGCCGCCGCAGCGGCCGAGCCCGAGGTGACAACGCGCATTTTGTCGCAGGGCTGGCAGCGGCGGAGGCAGCGCGCAGCGGCGCGGAGCAGCGCGGAGCCGCGCCGCGCCGGGCCGCGGGGCGCATCCCGCAGGCGCTCGGTCGCCGGCAGGTAGATGTTTGCTCCTCGCCTATAATTTCCAGCCTTCGCTGCCCCCAACTTCCTCCCCCTCCTCCTTCCCCAAACTCCCCTCCGCCCCGTCCCTCCGGGCTAGCATTTTAAAATCAATTAGTATTTTCAATTCTTGAGGTGAATTATTCAAACAAATGTTTGGAAGACCCTGAGGGAGAATTTGGCCATGACAAAAGGTTTGATTAGCTTTATTTCCCCCCAAAAGCAACAAAGGCGCAGGGCTGCGAGAACAATCCGCTACATCGGGGCAATGTTCAATTAAATGAAAGTCATTAGCTTCGTCGTGAAAGCACTACCTTTAAAATCAGATGGGGCGGGCGGGAAGGGGGGGTATGCTGATAATTGTGGCAGGGGGATTTAACACCCCCCTTCTCCTTTACACACAAAGCCCTCCAAAAAGAAGAAGGAAAGGGAGGGRGGAAGAAAAAAAACAACTTCACCCTTTGGAAATTTGTGCTCAGTCTAAACAATAGGAAGCCCATAATGCAGATTATAACACTCACTGACTCGAATCCATTATCTGCCCTCCACACTGTCTATATATTGATTTCCATATACTTTCTATTGCTCTCAATGACTGAGCAAAGCTCCAGTTAAGAGCCCGCGACACACAGGAGCGCTGCTTGAACTACATCTCACCATTACAAGCCGGAGCCGGTTGTAAACACGAAATGCTCCCGCTCCCCCCGTGTAGCTGTGAACAAACACACACCACACCGGCAGCCCGGCGGCGGGCCGGCCGCGGCCGTGCGCCGCCGCGGGAGCCCACTGCCCGCAGCACGGCGGCCGGGTGCACCTGGACAGACACGCAGAAACTGCGTTTGGTGAAATCCCGGTGGTTCAAAAAATAAAAAAAACGCTCGGCTTATGCTGTGCCTGGGTT
>NW_028186579.1:3996090-4002359 GCF_003343005.1 Rhea americana | reverse complement strand
GAAACCCGACGGAGAGGAACTTTTCCAAGGCAGGATCCTGCGGGCGGTAAGTTGGATATTTGGATTAAGATCACTYCTTCACGGGCGCCTTCAGTGTGCGTGTGCGTGTGCGTGCGTGTGAGCGAGAGGCAGATCTCAGCTCCAAGTGACCATAAAAGACAGAGAAGAAAGCAGCGCAGCGAGAGCACAACCTCACGTTTTAAAAGTTTGCTCCTCGCCTCTAATTCTCACAAGGAAGCAGGCTGCGACCAGCGCAGCGGCGAGCAGGGACCCGGCGCGTTTCAGCCCCGAGAGTGCGTCTGAGTGTCCCTTTCTGTTTTTAATCTTCCCATCCAGGGCACTGCTCCAGGCAGAAGAGAGGAGTAAGGTATCTAGAGGGTTAAAGAGCCCAAAGAGAAGCATAAATTTGGAAGTGAGAGTGTGTTTGTGGGAAGGGGGGGGGATACGGCGGTAATTCTTCTGCTCCGCATCCCCCAAATAATCCACTACGAATCTGGAAGGAGTGGGGAGATCCAGGACAGTGTGTTAAGTGTTTAGATTTCCCCCTTCGTTTACTTTATTGAAGATTGTTCATTTGTTTCGAGGCAGTGCACTGGMCTGATAAGTCCTCCCCAGCTAATACGTTAAAGTTTAAATATCAGCAGGTGCAAATTTGTGTTACTTAAGACCATAAAAATAATGAAGAAATTCAAGAGCACAAGAAAGTTGGCCTATTGTGATTTCTAAAAGGGAAATTGCACTATACATAACCAACTATTTACCAAAAAAAAAAAGTGCTAAATTCTTCTTAATGATGCCGAAGGTGAAGCTGTTTCATATTGGACAAAATGGGCATTATTCTTTGTCATGTAAATTAGCGTTCACTTGACCTCAGGTTAGAGGATAACGTTCATTCGTGGTTCACACTAAAACTTATTTAGAGCAGAGAACTGAAGAATCATTTCACAAAATCCGGGTAATAAAGTGAAGAGGATTTAGAGATCTTAATTCAAAAAAAAAAAAAAAAAAAAAAAAAAAAAAAAAGGAGTTAGGAACATTACTTAAAAAAAAGATTCTTGCTACAAAACTCCAGGATTAGGAGCTCTTCTTAAAAAATAAAGTTATGCTCCTTGGATTTCATGAGAAATGTGCATATAATTTCACATAGCAAGATTAAAAGAAAGGAAAAGATATGAATCAAAGGCGCTATAGATACACAAAGGACCTCCAAGTAACAATTACTCTAATACGTATTTTAAAATAGGAAAAGAAATGAAAAGATATTTAACAATTGTGTAAAACAGAAATGAAGGTTTGATAAAGAAGATGCAGCTTGCGGTGCTATTTCATTCGATAAATATACTTTCGGCGTGGAGTGACAGGATGTGTTATTTTGACACAAAATGAAAGCGTTACTGCAGATATAGAGACGTAGATATATATGAAGACAGCTGTATACACTCATTTATAAATTAGTGGGTGCACGTGGAATGAAATCTGAGTATCTCTACTTTCCAAAGCAACGCTGAAAAATATTCCGTAGTTGAAGCGCTGGACTGAGGTAGGTTTAATATTCAAGTGCTAGAGATTATTGGAAATCAAATAAAAATTCGACACGCAYTGACCCATCAGAGGATTTAGCGGTGAGGAGGGAGAGATTTTCCAGGGCTTTTGTCACTAATGTTTCAATGCTAGGCGCTAACTTTAAGAAAGTGTCAGTAGAATAACAAATTGAGGGCATGAAAGGCCATGGAGAGAAAGCAAGCAAGGATGCTCTTGACTTCTTAGCAGTTGCTTAGAAAGGATCTCGAGCTTAATATGGGGACTCAATCAGTGGAGAGCACAAAGCTGGGAAAAGGGGGAGAAAAAAAGTTGGGCTCAGCACGTGCAGTTTGGTCAAGTCGCTTGACTGAGCACTGAATGAGAAACTGCGCGGCGCGGAGCGCCTCCGTCGCGGCGCTGGGCGCCGCCAGCTCCGCCGCGGAGCAAACCCCGCCGTGCCGAGCCGAGCCGAGCCGTGCCGAGCCGAGCCGAGCCGTGCCGTGCCGTGCCGGGCCGGGCCCACAGCTCGGCTCTCCGCGCGAGGAGGGGGGCGGGGGGAGAGTGGGGAGCCCGGCCGCGCACTTTGCGCCCGGGCGCCGGCAGGCGCCTCTCGGGAGCGCGCAGCAGCCCCGCGTGGCTCGGGACAGGCGCGGGGCTCCCGCGTGTTGCACACGCACACAGCTATCGAGACCGCTATCTAGATGGATAACCGGATAGAGTTTAATTTGCCCCTTTACCAGAGCAGCAGCAGTAGATTTTGTTAAAAGGCTCCGTTATCAAGCTCGGTTTTTTCCTTAAGAAACAGCCGATTTTAAAGCCCCACTGTAAAGATTTTTAACAGCTTAGCGAATATCACAGATAAGGAAAATCTGGAAGATGCTGCTAGGATATCAGACCCTAATGGGCTTCTTCAGCGGAGGAGGGAACTTCATTCCGCTCCCGGTGCGTATTATACTGCAGACAGAATTCGATATATACGCTATTTAATCTTGCTCTGTGACAGAGCTGTTTAAGTGTATACCATGCCTACATTCTTTGTATCAAGACCAAAAGGATGCATTGTTGAAAGAAAACTATTCAAAATCTTTCATCTGATAGAAACGATCCAGCAACTGTGAGGCAGCTACAGCACAATGGTTCTGTCTACATAATAGGTATCTCATAAAAATACCGCGTGTCATTACAACAAAAAAAGTTAAAAGTCTTAAATGTATCCATCTTATATATTGCATGCAGTCAATAATATTCTAACCTTGCCTGCATCCCGCCATTAAATGGTACATGGCACTTTAAAATCGAGGGCATTGTGATTGAAATCCTAGTCTCCTAGCAGAGAAAGAGGGGAGTAAGGTAAGTTAAGCGAGGACCATTACAGATGTAATGACCTCAGGGTAAATATTCATTAGGAAGAGGAGATGCCTCCTTCTAATACCTCGTCTGTTTTCTTTGGAATGCAATATCACAGAGCCTAATGTATTATCAAGACCCACGATTTAAAAAGAGATTATTTCCAAGTGTGTTGGGTCGAGTTKGGAGGATTTTTTCGCAGATACTTGCCTCAAGTGGGACGAAAATGACAAGACTAGTTACAAAAAACCTGCCCTGCTCATTTTATTCGAGCGACTAGAGAAGGTTGTTCCTTGCTTAGCCCCCGAAATGAGAAAAGAGTGCACTTTTAAGCAGCGCGGTTAGTAGCCCTGCCTCTCTCCCTTCCCTTGGTAGGTGCACTTAGTCGGTGAAAAGGGAGGCTGCACACGACCACGGGAGACTGAGTTTTCCTCCTGAACTGCACTTCTCTGTCTGAAGCACAGAAGCTCCGACCTCTAAACCAACTGAGACTGGCACTTTGAAGTAGCTGAGAACAGCGCGGCCGTGTCTTAATAGGGTCACATAGGAGATTTGAGCCATTTAATTTCCAGACACAAGGAATAACTCCCTCGGAGCCCTTGTTTGTTTGTTTGTTTGTTTTCTAACACAATAAAAAGAAAGAGAGGTACAACCTCCCCCCCTCCCCAGTACTCACTGCCTCCCCCCAAAAAAGGAGGGGAGCGTCTTGGTACATCTGGCTGTGCCCTGGCTGCCCAGTGCGGCCGGCCGGTGAGGGTGGCGGAGCCCCGCGGAGCCCGCGCGGGGCAGCGGCGGCCGCGGCCGCGCAGGGCCCGATGCCTCGGGGCCCTCGCGGAGCGCCTCTCGGCCGCGAAACCCCACGAAAAGTGCTGCCCTCGCCCCCGGGCGCGGGTGAACGCGGGGAACCGTCGGGCTTCCCCGGTGTGTGTGTGGGGGGGGCGGTGGGGTGGGTCACAGTTTTGCACAGCCGTGAGTTCAGACGGGACGCGCTCTCGACGGCTCCCTAAAACAAAAGTACTTTTGGATCCCCCCTTCTCATCCCCCCTTCTCACCCCCCCCCCCCCGCGCCGTGGGATGCTCTTTGCAATACTGATCCCTGCTCCGGGATCCTAGAGGTCCCCCCTATCCCGGGGAAGTAGCTCGGGGAGGCGGGGGGAAACGCCCGGAGCTCTCGGCCCTCCCCCCCGCTGCTGCTGGGGAGGCTGCCAGCAGGAAAGCAAGAAAATCACCCCAGACCCTCGCTATAAACTGGTTTCCCAAGCAGTGGATCTGCTCTGTGCTGAATTCTCGGCTCCCCTAACCTGCACTGAAACCTGCTAGTTAACCAACGGCGCCGTTATGTCTTTTTCTTTCTTTCCCCCCTCCTCCCCCCCTTTTTTCGGTAATGTGAAAAATCCCCAAACTTTTGCAGGTGGGCATAAGTGGACGAAGCAACATTGCGATCACGACGGGGGCACAGAGAAGTCAGCCCCTCTCCTTCCCGCGTCCTCAGGTCCGGTGCCGTCCTACAGGTTCAAGTGCCCCTAAGGATTTCGGCACAAAGGCAGCCCAGCCCAGCCCCGCCACGCACAAATCTCCATTCCAATGCTGGTCTTTTTTTTCCTTTCTTTTCTTTTTCTTTTTCTTCTTCTTCTTCTTCTTCTTTTTTTTTTTTTTTAATAAAAAACTTTGCCCTGTTTTCCAGCCTGCAGTTACTGAAGGTCAGATAGAGAGGTCTTGGCTCTGCATCCCCTATAAATAGATTTTGATATTTAGACAGCTATTGCTACTCAATATTAACTTACAGGATAATGGCGAGAGATACCGCATGCACTGAACCTGTTATTCACGAGTGAGCAGCATCTGTCGAATACAATTCTCGTCTTTTTGCCCTGTTTGGTTATAGCGCAATCAATAGGGCGAAGGACGTCTTGAGGCTGAGGTGGGGACTGGGAGCAGGCAGAGGGTTGCAAGTACAGTGTTGAAACTGTAAAAGGGCTGCAGAGAGCTGAAGTCAACCGCCAGGTAGGCACAGACCAGTTACAAGTGGTCAGAGGACTAACTCAGCGGAAAGCCGCCGGGCAGAACAGCGCTGAGTTTATGCTGGCGCTTCTGACACTTCGCTTTAAAACACGGGAAATGCTGTTGAGTTGGAAAGGTGTCTCTCTCCCCCCGCACACACACAGCCCGATTTCCCCTGTTTCTCACTTGAAAAATCGAGGATTACAGGCAGATCCGAACTGGAGATGCTGACTTCACCACTAGCCCATTTGTTGTTTGCAGGGCATGCAACGGAAAAGGAGATCTTCAGCTGTGGCTAATATTTTGAGGGAGCAATAGGAATTTTTGTTTTCATCCTGCAGAGCATCCTCTCCTCCATTTGACCCCAAGTCCTCCTTTGCCTTTCGCCACCTGCAGCGCAGAAAGGCTTTTACGCTCTCTAGCCTTCCTAGGTGCCTGCACTTTTATTTGTGGTGCGATTAAAATGAAATTCACGCCTGGGACTCCAGTGGAGGCTTTAAACCAAACAAACACGCGCGCCGGGTACCCGCCGGGATGTGCTGAAAGGAGCTGGCGGATTCCCTGGCAGCTGCTTTTCCTGGCGAAGTCCCTGGGCGCGGGTCCCCCGCGTCCCTGCCTCCAGCCTGGCGGAGCGGGGCCGCGGGTACCCGGCCGCTCCCGAGCCCTCCCCGGGACGGGAGCACCGGCGCCGGCCTCAAAACCCCGCTTCTCCCCGCTGGGCGGCTTTGCCGGCCCCAACGCGGTTCCTACGCCTCCTGCAAAGCAAAACCCGCCGTGTCCCCAAGGTTGTTCATATTTAAGATCTTTTCTGGCACGATGGAAAAACGCACTAGCTCGTCCTTGTGTGTTCCCAGCCCCTTACCTGGCCTTAGGTGGGAGTGAAGGGGCCGGGTTTTTTTTTCCCTTCCAGTGAACTTTGTGGTTAAAAGTGGTAGCCTAGGAAAGGGGAGGAAGGAGGGGAGGGAGGTAATGAATGGTTAAATTTAATCAATAAAGTGTCTAAGAGAGTTGGCGAGATTTAATCCCCTCCCCCTTCGCTCGTTTGACGCGATCTCTGAGGTCCATGTGTAACATCTGGTAGCTGTGCGTGTGTGTGTATATTGGGGGGGGGGGGTTGGTCCTTATTTCCAGGAAAGGGATTATTGCCAGGAAAGAGGCACAAAGGAGGCAGTTTTAGGATGGTCCGACTTCCTAAAGCTTTCCGGTTTTAAAACCAGCCCGTAGAGAGATGAAACAAAACTCTCGGTCAAACTTCTCTGAAGCTTTGGTGGCACCAGCGCGTTTCGTGTCGCTGCTTATGCTCGGCTGGCCTCAGCCCGGGGGCAGGTCCGCGGGTGGCGGGGCGCGGGTGGCAGCGGGGCACGGCGCGGCCGCCGCCGCCGGGGCGCTCAGCCCCTGGC
>NW_028186579.1:3985191-3994365 GCF_003343005.1 Rhea americana | reverse complement strand
CGCTGCCCTCGCGGCCCCGGCTCGCACAATGGAGCCGCGTTTTCCTGCCGACGAGGTGATCCGCAAGGCGCGGAGGCTCCGCCAGAGCAGCTCCGGCAGCCGCGGTTCTACAGGCCGAGATAAACCCGACCCCCTCTGCTCTCTGACATTTGTAAAGCCGCTTCGGGATGCAGTTAACATGTCTCTAAATGCCCGAATTAAACAAAAACCACATCGTGTATTTCAGCACTGAGCGCTGAGCTTTTGCAAAGCAATGCGCTGTGTAAAGTAAATGTATTTGTGTTATTCCTCGCGTTTTTGCCTGTGCATAATCCCTTATGCCTTTTATTATAATCCTACACATTACAGTTAATCTGTAATGATACTGCTTCAGAGGGACCTGTTGCACACAGCGATGGTAATTTGTAACCTTGGTAACAGTTTTAAATAAAGATTATAACAATGATGTCAACTGTTTTTATTCACCATACCGTAAATGGGGTCTCAATATTACTACGTCTGTAGAGGACAGAGTTTAAGAAACAGTTACGAGCTTCCACTTTACTTACTATAATGCGAACTATCACATTTTAGCTTGTCCTTAGTAAACATGATCATGATTCTAAATGGTATAAAGATTTTCAAACTGCTGAGGACTCTGTAAACTTTAATTTTCTGAATGAGGGGGATATTATTATGAATTAGGGTTAGCAGGATCCAAGTACCCTTACCAAGAACATTTTCGTCTTCCAGAGAAGTATTTCAGAATAAGTACTACTTAGAAACCCTAATGAATAATGCTAACACTGAATCTACCATTAGCTTTCTGCACAAGCTCTACCCTCTATTAAAGCTAACATAAAATGCTCACAGGCTGAAAGCAAAATTAAACGTAATTGCTTTTATTTACCTACTGCTTTTATATCATTAAAATATTTTTAATCACATKTATTATATAGCATCCACTTTGATTATTACCTGCCTTATGTATTAATCCATCTTTGTGTATTAAGTACGCCAGCATTAGCTATTACAATATATATATATACATATATATTACATATAATATATCTGCCAGGGTACGTTTCAGATCCCATTAACAAAAATATTCTTGTGGAAGATGCTATGAAGCATATTTTCATGCACATTTATTAATAACCACAGTTGTCAAGAATTAGATATGCACAGATTGCAAATGCAAAGGAAATATTAGATGCAAAATGAAATATACAGTAGAATTGAAGCATAACTATTTTTCCTCCTTAAAATAAAAATTTACAGAGTGAAAAACTGAGCTATTAAGCTTACTTAAAAGATGGCTTTGTTGGTTTAATTATACTGTAGTTATTTTATAAATATGTTTCAAAGGAAGCTTGCCATATTGAATGTCAATGAAGCCTGTAAAGAAAAGACTTACAAAAGCTAATGCATACCAAATAYAAAATTTTATTCATTAGCATTCCTATTTATTACAAACTAAAGGAACCTATTAGCAGACAAGAATTTCTATTTAGCTAGCATTACAATGTTTAGCCATTAAAATAAAAAAGGACAAAAAATGATTTCCCCCCCACTTAGAAGTGCATGTTCTTTTTTGCTTAGAAAGACAAACGTATCAAAAAATGATAAGAGAAACTATGATTCTTCATTATTACTAGCTGTATGGAACCAGACCCTGCACTTTTTTGTTCAAGTAAAACTTTTGCTCTTTCCAAAGAACAAGATTTGTCTGATTAAAAGCTTCGGACATTTCACATGCATCTTAACAGCTGAATTTGGGGGGCTTTCAACTATGCCAGAAAGTAGGCTGGCTTTGGGCTGACAACAACCTATGTGTTTGAGCCTGGAGACTGCAGGCCTCATCCAAAGGCAGTGGGTGCTTTTGTCTTGTGTTCTGCAGTTTGGATCATGATCGAGATGTGGATAGCTGCCGTCATGCTTAGCCCTGAGAGAGGAAGAACTAGACCATTCACAGGCGGCTAACCAGAAGTTTATTTTCAGTACGTGTCACAAAATCATGTGCTGCCTAGTTATTCAAGAATTCCACTAATACCTCTGAGCCTCATATTTATACTTTTCAAAACTTGCAGAAAAGCATACTTTTGTCTCCTTTGAAAATAAGTGTGTACACCTGTAACACATTTCAGAGCTTCTTAAAAAACATTGAGCATATTGCTCTATAATATATATTATATATCACATACRAAAGGCAAATAATTTTTCTTACATTTTTCATTGGACTGCAGTCTTTTATATAAAAACAGAGGCTTTTGAGGGCACTTATATTTATGACAAGGTAGCAAACTGATATATCTTTTCCCCCTTATTGCATCTGACATGGTCCTTGTCTCCTGAGCTTGTGAGTATCWTCAGCTCCCTGAGACTCAATTGTGTCTATTCAAATTGACAGAGAAATTCAAAACAAGACCAAAGAAGCAGCACAACTGCTACAGAGCTTCTGTATGACGGATGCTGTCAAATGCCTGTTTTGCCTCGAAGATTACTTCAGTTTTCAAAGAATCGRGGGAGGAGGGGCGGGAAGCGGTTCAGGAAAGTTCATGCAATGCTGAGCACAACCCATCGGTTTAATCTTTGTTTTCTAGTTTTCATTGTTCATTTATAAAAGAGGCTTTAAATTTAATTTAATAAAGCGTTCAATTTGGCTMATAAGGATCACCTTTGATTTTGATTTTATGAGAACAGAGTGAAGAATCTTACAAAGAAAATGCACTGCATAAACATCCTGCCCAAGAAAGGAAGGTTCGCCCTTACTCCATCTACAGGATCTGTGAGTACAAGAAATTTGTTCTGCTCAAAGGCCTAAACTCCTCGGCTTTCTGATGTCTTTGTAAGGACYGGTTGCTTACAGCTTTTACGTGAACATACGAGAAGCTTAACCGAAACAGTTCCATGATCAGTGTATCTTAGAAGGTAGRAAACGTTTTGAATAAAGGAGTCCCCGTATGACCCCAGCTCTGTGATCTGTGTTGCCGCTTTTCACTAATGAAAACAAAACTGATCTGAAATTTGCATGAGTGCGATGTCTGGGGATAACAATCTCATGAAATCGAAATGATGCAGGCTGTCTCTGCTTTTACTGAGATAAATTAATATTTGGGAAGAAGAAATCTCATGGAAAATTAAATATGAAAGCAATCAGAGTTTCTGAAATTTTAAGAACTCTCACTTTTCCTTGGAGGTATTTTCTGAGTCAAAGATCTTCACTTCTGTTTATTATCAATGAACAGCAGCAGTTCAAGGGGCTGCAAACAGACAACCCTGATTAAAAGTAAGCCTGAAGGAATCTTGATGTTGTCTCTCAAGTATTGTAACTTTCACAGCGAGAGTTTTTTCCATGTCAGCATATCTAGAAACCAAAATGAAGCTGATCCGTAGATCAGGTGCTCCTGGAGAGAAAGGAGATGTCTTGAAGGTCTTTCACGTACACTTAGATGGTATGCTAGATAGTCACTATCAGAAGTTTTCCAACAGAGGAGTTGTCCTTTGCAATGATGTCAGTGCTTACCAAAACCGATTGATTTATCTATAAGCCTTGTTGCTAGAGTGGTAAATATATCTAAAGGAGAAACAGTAAAAATATAATAGAATGAATGTCAAATGAAGTTCACAAAAAAAGAGCAGCCCTGTGGAATAAAAAGTGGTGTGATGAATCATCCCTTTGTTCCAACTGTCCCCTTTAATACGAAGTAGAATACAAGTGTTTGAACAAAAAAGCTTAAATCACTGCATTCGGAAAAGCAATGCTTTTTCTTTTTTGCTTTAAAYCGTCCATAGTCTTTTGTAGAAATATACAGTATGCAACAGAGCAATTTTGGAAAGATTCATCTATCAAGTCTAACAACTTTCTGGTGTAACTTCAGAAGGGTTTATTGCTTATTCATGTGGAAGTGAGTACACCCAACTCGTTTTGCCTGGTTTTGCTACTTTTGCTGGTTTGTGAGGCTGTTCTAGTAGCTGCAAATGGCTTCTCAAGTGACATTTGCTGACATTCAGTGGCGTATATTTATCAGTATTCTTCACCCTGCTTCTATACATGAAATCCATTTTATTTTGTTCTTCATAGCAACCTCCTTTTCTCTGTCCATGCCCTAAAAATGATAAATGGCAAAGTGGTGTATTTCCCTAGCTGCACTGAAATGTCACTGTGAAAAATCTTTAATGGACTAAGTGTAGCTTTTCAGGTTATAACTTGTCAAGTTATGGAGAAATTCTAGAGTTTCTCCTTAATCCACAGTTCTTTGGAACCACACAACTGCAGGCAGAGACTAATTATAAGTTACACCAGTCAGAGCAAGACAAAAATAAATGAAGTAGAAACYGTTTGATAGAGACTAATTTTATACTTGCTTTCTGTCTTTGTGCTTTGTTACCCAATTTCCTCTATTTAGGCTAGTGCTAAATGTGCCTTACTGTTTACGTATTAATATGTGTGTATGCCAAGGCCCATGTTATTTTAAAGACGTTGCTTGTAACTAGAGCACTGAATATATTTATACTACTCCTCCAACTAGGGGTCCCAAGAGAAACTGGAACCCCTTTGTGCTGGCCAGGGTAATGATATACATTAAGAAACAGCCTCTGATGGCACTTGTGATTAAAATGAACAATAACTGAAAACTTGCAGGTGATAGAAAATAGATCAAGTACCAAAACAGTGGAAAAATCACTGACTTAAAAGTTAAGGTAGACTCTGAAATACAATGTCTCTGCCCTGGACTCAGCGGTGTAGAAGACTATTTTGCTTTTACGTTTCCATTCCTTCTTAGTAGTTCACAATCATCTTTTTTTAGACATAATACACAGGCCCACAAAATACATGGGTAAGAAAAAGCAGTTTTTAAAAACATTCATCCCAAACCTGAAAACAGATGCTAGTCAGGAGTCACTTTTCCTTAATTTTTTTTACCTTCACCTCAAACAGTTAGAAGAAATGTCTTAGCTCTTTAGAACTGGAGAACTCTAAAACGAAACCTGCTTTCCCTTTCTATGATCCTAAAGCATCGTTGTCAGATTTTCCCTCATTTAAGAGCTAGAAAGTGCAAAAAGAATGAATTGCTAGAATCAAGYGGAATATTTGTATTGCAGTGAATGCCGAATGGTGCAATTTATCTGACAAAGTCTCACTTTTTGGATGCTGAGGGACAATTGCACCAGTTTAGTTCTTCCCATGATGTAAGAAGAGACTGAAATTCTTTTTACTTGTTTTCCCTGCTCCTTGTGCATCTGTGGTGTTTTCTTTACCAATGAGAGCAAGAGGTTGTAATCCTGGTGTGCCTGCAGTCTGAAATGCTGGACTTCTTATCAAGAGCCAAGGTACAAGTGCTTCTGGGTAGAATCTGTTTTTCTCTCCTCCCATTCTCTACCCAACTTTTACCACACTATAGACATGTTATTGCAAGGCCTGTGCACTCTTATAACCGTACCAACTCCATGGGGACCACATTTCACCCTTAGGATTTAAGTGATGCAGGTACTGTGTGGTGACTTTTTGCAAGGATGCAATTTAAAATCACTGCGTCTACAAAATATATTGAGGAAACTCCTCTTTTCTGATTAACCTTAAAATCATGTAAACCTTAGGAAAAAGTATGTTGTGAATTCATCACCTTTCCCAATAAACATTTTCAAGGCTTATTTACTGGGTATGCTTAGATCATCCAGTATTTTGCATTGGAGCAGAGTTCAGACAGATGTCACTTTATTTCTGAGGCAAAGTTACAGGGAAAAGAAATCTCTTCCATTAGAATAACTGATACTAGTAGTGGAAGGAAGGTTTTTGAATACAGAAGAGGACTCATTTCTGCAAGCTTTTTTTCTTTTTCTCTTTCTCTTTCTCTTTCTCTTTCTCTTTCTCTTTCTCTTTCTCTTTCTCTTTCTCTTTCTCTTTCTCTTTCTCTTTCTCTTTCTCTTTCTTCTTCTCTTTCTCTTTCTTCTCTTTCTTCTTCTCTTTCTTCTTCTCTTTCTTCTTCTTCTTCTTCTTCTTCTTCTTCTTCTTCTTCTTCTTCTTCTTCTTCTTTTTTTTCCTTCTCCCAGTTAAAACACTTGGTCTAAAAGAAAATACTACTTCTTCCTTCAGTCCTTTTCTTACCCTTGGACCAGCTACAACAGCAGTAGTATTAACATGCTTTGGTATGTAAATATATATGTGTGTATGTGTATATATGTGTATTATATATACATACCTGTCCTGCAGGTGTGGTTAAAATAAACTTGCAGTRTCAAGACACTTTCTCCTCACTAAGAGGAAAGTAAATTCAGCTGCTGACTGGAGTCAGCGCATGGCTCTGAGAGTTTAACTTTTACTGCTCTGATGCTGCCCTCACCTGCAGGACGTACAGGCAGCTGCCTGCTCCCCGTGTGCGCGGTCTGTGCAATTAGGAATTTACATTTCTTCAGAGACAAGCACATGAAGATCTCTGGGTGTAAGAAAGCAAATCAGCGTCTTGCCTTGGTGCTGAAGTTGCCAGWGGTCCACCTATTTTAGAGTATGGCATTTTTAAGGACTCCAGCTATTCTCACCTATTTAGTTTGCCTGTCAATGGCCTCTAAAACAAAACCAGCTTCTGGGTGCCCAAGTGCCACAGAGGATAGTTTGTCTTTGAGAAAAGACAGGGAAAAAGATGGAAAAMAAAAGCAGTTTCCTAAAAGACTTATTTATAAGAAACACTGCCATTTGTGGCTCTYTTTTCCCACGGAGAACATGATTTATCCTGATGTTTGACATGCATGAAGATACAGCCACTGTCTYTTTTCAGTATTAAAAGGAAGCCTGTATTCAAAGATCTGCAGCCCCAGTTGCATGCAGAGATTATCAGAATGACGTCATTCTTGTATATAACTGTACATCCAATAGTTTACTTGAAAAGTAAAACTTTAAAAAGAAAACAATGCACATCTTTCCCACCGAAGTGGTGTACCTGCTCATTAAATTCAAATATTTTTTCCTTAATGACATATTAGAAAGAGTCAAAATTACAGTAGAAAAAGAAAGAATCAGTTTGGCCTTGTCAAGAGCAGTTGGTAGGGGCCTAATTTTGCTCCAGTTCAATGGGAACAGAGCTAAGACAACGCCATAGTGCAGAGTAATTTCGCTTCTGTGYAACTCTCCATAGACATTATAGGCACAATCATGTCCGCATAAATCCCTTTGAGGATCTGGGTATGAGTGTTTTGGAAAATCCCACCCACATGGGACAMCCATAGGTCAAATGAAAAGCAACATAAGCTATTAGGTAAAGCTATAGCTTATAAAGAGTTATCCACAAGAAAGGTACACAAGTTAGTGCTCCTCCAGGGCATCCTTAAAGTACACTTCAGCAAGTTACAAAGTTATCTTTGGAGAGCAATCATACCAAGTTGTCAGCGCTATAAGGGCAGATTTAGGTGTCTTTGGCATGTCAGTCGTCTTCTTTGCCACTTCATTGCGGCTATGATATTTCAGAAAGAGGTAATCGCTGTTATTCCATCGACCGAAAATGCACAGAACTTTCCTCTGTAAACATTTCTTCAGTGCATACCCTTGGTATTTCCCCATCAAAGTACTGCATCTCTGAATTCATCTATGTGTTTGCTTAACTCTCACTCACAGGTCAGTGCTTGTTTGTCTGCAGTTTTTCTCTTTTTAATCTCAATTTACAGAGCATAAGCTTCACAGGCAAACATTATTTTTATTTTTTTTTCCCTGCAGAAGGCTCCATAGTTCATTGTTTTTATACTGCCCATATCATCTAAAAGGAGCGGATTATTTTCGTATCTCAGAAAGTAATACAGGTAGGTCATCATCCTCCCCTGAAAGGTTGATGTCTTTGTAAAGAAGTGGACTAATCTAGTGGTTTTGCTAGTAACTTGTACTGTTGATGCTGAATTTTTGTTGCAGTTTCTTCAAAAGTTTGACTCACTTCTCCATATATCGCCTGAAATACTGCTTTGCAGATTGGACTCATGATTTCTTCCAGCTAAATCTGAAGCAAGCTATTACAAAATGGAAACTTGTGGAATGAGCTAAGAGAGCTCCCAGAGAACGAGGTCTTACTTTGAGTTCAAGGTGAGCGTGGTGACAATGACAATGACAGACAGCAGATTGCATCCTGATTTCAGTTACACCACGGCAAAGCCACAACAGCTGCTGCACCTTAACTCTAACCCCAGGTTCTCAGCTGTGCACAGAGCAGCAGTATTTGGTAGACAGAAGCTAGAGAGAGAATAGGGTGCAATCGAGTCTTTAGCATAAATTATATAATATTTCTAATAGTCTTAATTAGCATAAAAAATACCTTTTGGAGACTGTTGCTGTTTTAGCAAATGAAATTTTGCATATTCTTTAAAGGTGCCACAGAGCTAGTATATTCATACTCTGTTGTAAAGTAACTGTTTGAATTGAATATGATTTGGCTGCTCTCTGGGTTAGAAATACAGGCTATTTTAGGCTCACAATTAGCAAGAGGAGCTGAAGTGGGACTTAGGAAGGGAAGAAAATATATCTTCCATTCAGTGCTGTCATTACTGTAGTGTCATATGCTCCTAGCAACTTTTGCTGGCAGATAGTGGAGATCTGCTTCATAAAAACAAATCTGTTCCATAAAAACAAATTATTTCTAGAGTGTTTCTCTCTTCAGAGTGTTTCACCAAGATTAACACTGAGACGCTGCCACTGCTGTAATCGTATCACTTTTTAAAATTCCCCTGTTTTTTCCTTTCTCTCATTATGGTGTACCAAAACTTACTACAACTTGATACCACTTCCCTCCTATTTCTATGCTTTAATTTCCTCTGCTTTCTCCACCATACTCCATTTCTATTCTCTTTGCTTTACTTATTCAATTTTTCCCTGTACCCACACCTGCCTCCTCCCATCTCCTTCCTAATGCTTTGGACAGCCTGTTTATACTTGTTGCCAGAAGGCCCTACCACTAGCTTTTAGAATCACTTTTGATAATAACTTACTTTTCCTTTTTATCATTAACTCATCTCAAGTATTTGCTCATGATTTATTCTGAAATTGTTTGTCCCCTTTCAATTGTAAGTATCTTTCAAGAGAAAATATATTTGATCTCACCATTATGGTTTGTGGAGTTCTGAGTAGAATGGAGGGAGACCAAGTTAACTCCCCTGTCAATGCTCGAGTTCCTTACTGCAGCAAATCCAAGTGCTTTTAGATTTCTAGATTTCTTCTCT
>NW_028186579.1:3878585-3985186 GCF_003343005.1 Rhea americana | reverse complement strand
AAAAAAAAGGAAGAGACGGCACTTCATCGCACCTGGCATACAGGTTACTCAGGTTCAAATTCCTGACCTGCTGTCTTTCTAATTGCAGATGACTGTGCCAATGCACCCACAGACTGATGGTTATTCTGGGATAAGCTGCACTCCACAGCTCCTGCTGGAGGTGATCTGCTTCCTATTGGAACATATTCTTCAGAGTCGTTATTTGAATTTAGGTCGCCGCATATGAGGTGAGCATCTTACAATTGCACTGCAGAACTGTGCTGAAACCAAGCTGCACTATCTGATGAAAATTCATTTTACTGAAAAATTCCCAATCAACTCTAATTTGGAAACCTCAGCTGAGCTGCAACCACTGTGAGATACGTATAGTAAGAGACAGATCTTGCTGTGAAGGGCTGGCGGGTTAGAGAGACGAAGGCTGAGAAGAAAAGCAGAACRGAAAGGTGAAATGACTCGCTCAGAATCATGCAGTGGGTCCGTRGCAGTTTTAAGTCTTCCCGACTCCAGCCCCAGACCTTGCTACTTCTCRCATCCTGAGCTTGCAAACCCTCATGGGTTATACTTTCATTAGCTGGACTGCTCTTGCATGTAGAGTAATTCACTGGTGCGCAAGTTCAGCAGCTCTGAACTTTCCTGGTTCAGRATGAGGCATCATATACGTACATAGCACCATCAAAAACCTAGAGGTGATAGATAACATGCACGTCACAGTAAGATGATAGAAAGGTAGACTGTGGTGTTCCAGAACAGAAAAAGGGACAAATAAAAGTCAAATATTGTTTAAATTAAAGCATATCAGCTGCTTTGAGTGAGGTGAGAAGTATCATTCATGTTTTACAGATAGGAAAATCTAACATAAAGAGACCCATATGAGCCTATACAGATTGTTAAGCCAAAGCCATGGTTAGAATGTGATTCCACATTTAAAATGATAACATTTCCTTTTAGACACTTCCCTGTGTCCCTGAGAGATTGAAAATTTTTATTCTATTTTTTTTATTCCAAGAGCAATCTTTTTCGTACAGTATTACACTGATTCGTAGAAACAAATTAGAGACAGCTCATGGTATTTTACAGATATTGTATTTTGTATGTTTTCCCAAAGAGCTTTCTGAAACTAAAATTTCTCTTTGAGGACAGCTGGTCCATGCCCCTGAGGAGAAAGATGCTTATGGTAAGGCTGAGGTTAATGATTTTAATTTGCAGTTTTTGTGGGAATATCATTTTGCTTCTGCAGAAATTTCTGTTGCTCTATTGTTTTAAGAAAAGCAAAGATACTTAAATAAGGCTTTCCATTTTATTATCCCAAAACACATTTAATTTCCTTTTACTAGATAATGTTGGCATGCTAATAAAATAATTGTTATTCCAAACATGCTTTGTGAACTTGAATAGCAAAGTGAAGTTTATATATTTAATCAAATCTATTCAGTAATGCTAGTGGAAGATGCAGCAGTGTTTTCTGTTAATGTTTGACTTCTGAAATGCATGTACATTGCACAAGTTCTCATCCTTGTGGGTCCTCTTTCTRTGACTGTCCAGTAGCTGTTTTTTTTTTTCTCTTTTTTTTTTGAATGCAGAATGTTAAAAGTTAAAAAACCACAAAGTCACAGAGGCAACTATTCTTGCTGGAAGGGCTTTTACGGATACCTACCAAGGGACAAAAAAGCCCACACATCTTATCAAGCCATGAGTTGTAAGGTGGGTCATAGGCCAACTGTAATTTCCAGAATTGTATAGTGTTTTCTCAGGAGTATTTGGATATATTCAGGAATGGCTGCCATTTCTCATTTTTGCCCCTTGTGTAACATGTGGTCCTTCTATGTGAGATCATGACTTTTGATGCTTGCATATTTCCTTTAGACAGTTTCCAAAGGAAAAAAAAATAAGAAAAAAAAATATAGTACTGTGGGGCTTGAGAACTAGCTAAGGGATTATGAGATGAGAACTGCACACGGACAGGCAGTGATGGAGGCATGGGAAACCTTGCCATTTGAACGAGGACTGGAGCTGTGGGAAACGGTGGAGAGGCTGAAGGACATTCAAAGAGACAGCACAGAGAAAAGGTATGAAATGAAAGGAGTTGAACAAGAACTGAATTGAGGACACAGGAGCAGAACAGGAGACTGTGGGGAATGTGAAGAGCCTACGAGGGAGACCAAGATCCTACAAGGCTCGCTCTTGCTGTTAGCACAGAAAATTCTGGGGATAACGCTGCAGGAAGAAGCCCAAAGGGAATGTGCWGGATGTTTTTGCAGCATATAGATATATCAATAAAATTCATGTATTTTCTGTAAGCAACTTTCTCCTCTAATTGCTGTTCAGGGGATCTAGCCAGAAAAGGACAATCTCTGATGGGCTTTTGGTGGGTAGCCTGGCAAGCAGTAAGAAAGTGACGGCAGCTTTCAAGAGTCCATGCATGTCGTGTTTGCTGTTTGTATTAGGAGTGACCTCGAGCCCTGACACCTGTGGGTGGATTTGCTGTTCTCAATGAGTAAGAGCGGACTACGAGGGAAGACCTGAAGGCTCTCTCCAGGAGGCAAAGATGTAAATGTGGATCTTCTCCTTCATAGGCTGACATTTTTATTATATTTTTGCTAAATGGTGTAGATTTAGTACAGCTAATGGTAGAAAAAGAAGTAGAAAAGAAAATATAAAGTCTCCCAAGAGTCAATGTTGTTATATACTTGCTCAAATTATCTTTGCTAGAAATCTCATTTGAGATAAGACGTTTTCCTTTTCAGTCGTGTGGCTCCTGTGTGGCTTCTGTAATTACAGAAATAAGAATATGATGATTTTACTCTTAACAAATCTACCATTGTAAAATGCAATCCAACAGTTGCACCATATTTAAAAATGCTGTAGAATTCTGATGGAAGAACGATATTCTTACTATGACATAATGAGTATCAAATAAGCTTATTTAATACAGAGATTTGTCGCTCCCAATATGTTTGTTTTCAACTGCTATGCAGTATTCAAAATGTTTTGTGTAGCATCTCTGCTCTGAAATCTCCAGGGCAAAGTTAAATGGATCTATTTTTTTCAGGGGAAAGTGCCACTGAACAAAACCTGTTCTCTCAACTAAACAATAAAGCAACAGTATACAGCCAAATCTAGTAGCCCTTGTGCAGCAAATCCTCATCAGTTCAACTAAAACCAAACTAGATCCATGCATATCTGACAGTAGAAATGGGCCTTCCTTTCTGAACTCTCTGGAGTTGGATCTGAAAAAAAGTAGCAGGGTTTAAACTTTAAACTTTTTGCTGACCTCTAAATAGCACTTTGGATCATATCTGCTTTCATTAATCTGAAGCCACTTACAAACACAACTAGCATTCTTTTTCTTCTTCTTTTTTTTTTTTTTTAAGTATACCTTACACGCATTGTAGACCAACTTGACAATTCAAAGGTTTGGCTCTTGTACATGATGTCTTTATCACCTTTTTAAGTAATGTTCATCTTTGCAAACAAATTATTATTGCATCAACACAAGCAATGCTTTGTGTCAAAATATATCACTTATGTGATTTCCAGATATAGATCTAAACTCTGTGAGGTACAAACCAGATGTTGATCAAGACTTGATTTTTGCAGAAGTTCTGTACTAATGTAGAGCCAATTAAAGTCTAATTAAACCTATGAAGAACAGATATTTTAATATCACTTTCCAGCTGAGACGAGTAGCAAATCTTCCATCAAAAGTTCAGCCTAATCAGGCCATTAATTTTTCTTTAGCTGTTGTTTCTTTCACATTATTCACATGGCTGCATGCAATGTCTCTCACATACTATCCCCATATATATCTTCTCTTTGGTCTATTCAATCCAAACTACAGGTGGAAATGACATAAAACAAACCAACAGTTTCTCTTGGACAACATTTCACTGCCCACATAGTCGAAAGAATTTAATTAACACTAGAAACATCTACTGCTTGGTACAAATAAAGTATTTTAAAATTGATGATTGGCTTTTCCCCTTTTAGTTCACACAATGATAGAAAAGTGTCTTGCCATTCACATGGAAATTTGCCTTCTAAGTGCCTCTATCCTTAATGGAAAAAATGTGATGAGTAGAGCACAAATTTATGAGAGGATATATGTTTAGGAAGCAACCGCTGTACCACACTGGAAGTTCATCATTTCGAGCAAGCATTTCCCTTCCGTAATGTCTCGGCAACACAGACACATCATACGCTCACGCATCTTCCCTTGCATTCAGACTGATTCTTCGTACGCAGAAGTACTGCACTAAGAAATAGCTAAACAAATAAATTTGCATCAAAATATCAATTTCCGAAAATTACTCATACAACCTAACACAGCCCTCTGGAGGAGCAGGTGTGAGAAGGGCTGTTGTAGCTTTTAAGAAGAGAATGAGTGTGACTTGTTTCCCTTCATAGTTTTGCCGGGTCTTGACATAGTGAAGACATTGATTCTCTTGGGCTTTTAAAAAGATAGAGTGTTCATACACAGAGAGCAGTCACTGAAAAATCTTGCGAAATAGCTGATGAAAAGTATTTAGATTTTATACTGGGTACTTTATTTATTTATTTATTTAACAAATTGGTGAAACAAAGTGCTTTACTGTTTTTTTTTACATGTCATCTCCTACTGTCACATTTTGGAAGATGGCTAAATCTCTGGACAAGTTTCAGATCTGTAAAAATTGGCAATTGTTAGGACAGGGTATTCAGTGAATAAGTAAATTAGTATCTTGAAGTCCTGTATTGCAAGTCCCTGCAATGCTGCTTCAGTTAAATGTCAGGAACATAAGTATTTAAGAATATTACTTTAAATTCAAAATCCCTTGAAAGGACTCAGATTGAATTTGTAAATCTAATCAAGAGTAAAATGTGAGCCTTGTATTATATGTTGCTTTTTGGAATGTTCTGACATAACACATTCAGAAAATACTTTTCCGTGACTGAAATGATTAAAATGGATCTCACTTATCTGTTACTGAAAACAGAATCAGTCCAGTTTTTGGTGAACAACTTATTTCCATCATGACAAGCACTAACGGATGCTCTTGCTTGCAGATTAGCATCGGAGGCCAACTGTTGAAGGCTGAAGTGCAGCTGTGTTACTTGTGTGAATAATGTTATTAGCAACAAGGAAAAATAGGCATGAATAACTTGTGGAAGGGTTAGGAATGAGAAAATAATCTTATTTGCTTTCTCATGTCTAAAGATGATCCATGCAGCTACTTTAGATGGACCTGTTGTGTGATGCTACCAACGTCTTCAATAAAGACAAAGCTTCCATCATTATATCTCTTCTCAGGGGTACTGTAATCACGCTAACCTTTCAATATGTATTCAAATATGTACACTTAGAGAAGTATTGGGTACATATTCAAATCCATTTGAAACATTTTCCTCTCAATTTCTGAAATGCTGGTACCAAAATAACAAGTAGAAGGGTACACAGTAAGTCACTTACCTCATTACCTGAGACCAAAAATTACTTATTTAAGAAATTCAATATAAATTAGGACCATAAAACATTATTTGTTCCCAAAGGGTGACCATGTGCATAATGGATAATATATATCAGAAATTTAATATATGATTAGCTTTTTTGATCTAATTAGCCAGAAATTACCACTGAGCTATGCTCATATGTGCTACTGACATTAATAAGACTTGCAGATATCCAAGGATGGCAATGTTGGGCTTACTAACAAAACACCACAAAATAAAAACACTGTAACTTACCAACATTGATTAGCCAGATAGGACTGCCTAATAACAGCAGAAGTTTCACTTTCCCAGAACAGTGTGGTTAGTTCTCTGCAGAGACCACTGATCAAATCATCTGCTTGTCCATCTAGGCCAGGCAAATTTCAGAAGCAAACAAAAAATATTATTACCCTTTGCAATGCACCAGTCCTTAGTGCATTATGAGAAGAGTGCACTGATTGTGAGAGAACTGCATCCACCAAAAATGTGTTGTTTCATGCTCTGTGATGATTCTGTGATAACATACTTGATGTAATAGGAATGGGACAGAGAGAAGAAATTTGATTGTTGTGGTTGTGAAATTCAGAGTCTAGTTATATTGCCTGACGATGACATAAATCTCTGTTGTCACTTGGCAGTGATTATGCAGTCATCCTATTAACTAGTAATTATAGATGGGTTAATATTATATGAAGTTGCACCCTATCTAAAAAGAAAATGAGTACTGACTTGTCAAGGACTCAGATAAAAGGTATTTTTGATTTCTCTCACCTTAGTGCTGGATCTGCTTGTTGTTGTGTTGTGACTTTAGCTTCATCAGATAAAACAATGAGATGGCCAAAGGCTGGTGCTCCTTCTCACAGCATTCTGGGACTGACACCATGTGCACCAGATGGCTTACAAAAGGTAAGGAGGGTTAGAAATGCACTAAGGCAATGTGAAAAAGGCAATGTGAAAAACAGAAAATTAAATCTTTTTTAGGCTAAACCCTACAGAAATAGCTGCTACCTTTTTATCATATAAATATTCACGAATAATAAAAACTATGAAAAGAGACTGCAATTCTCCGTTTTACCTCCTAGTTTAATTAAAGCCTATCTTGAAATCTCCCTCTGCCCTTAGAGCTCATTATAACAACGATAGAAAGACTTCTGGTGATTTCAGTGAGAGCAACACTGGACTTTCTTTAGCACTAGCTGATAGAAGAACACATTTTATCACCTGATAGAAAATGGGTAGTCAAACTATGCTGCCATGTTTTCTACAAAAATAGCAGGCATAACCAAATTGATCATATAAAACTGTGCTTGATGGGAAAAAGCCTTTCTGTTAGCAGCTTCTACCACCTTGCTTGAGAGTTAATCATTTTTTGTAACAGAGTAGAAACTCCTCATATCCTGTTGCAATCTTAACACTATGGCGGAACAACAGGTAGCAGTTTGGACTAGATTCACCAAGAAATTCAGATGTCAAAGTGCTGAGGTGTTGTAGTATCCAAAATATTTAGGTCCTGGTCTCCACACTCCTAGCTGCTGTTGTAAGCTTGTCATCTGGGGTCTTGGTAARTAGCCATAGACCCACGAGAACAAGGGCCAGCGGAGGCAGAGCGCTGCCCCGGCAGGGTCAGGCAGCTTTGTGCCTGGTCCGAGCTCCCAGGCTGTTTATGTGCATTCTCTCACTCCTGATTCACAGCCCTGAACCATCTCCTGAAGGAAAGCACCTAACACTTCCCTTCAAAAACTGCAAGAACTGGGCAGATGTTCTCAAGAGCCTGTTGCAAGGGAAGCTCATTTTCTAATTCCTCTAGCTTCCTCTCTCCTGCCCCGTCCCTGTCTAGCAGTTCATTACGTAGCCAACATGGAAAAGACACAGAAGCAAATCCTGCCTCTATGTGAGGAGATTCAACCTGTCACCCCAGAGTGTGCTAATCATTGTCAGCCACTCCTGTTCAAACCATCCCCTCTTCCACGGATTATTCCAAGTTTCTCTGGGGCTAGAGAGCAACTACCCGTCTGATTCCTTAGACTACTGATGAAGACGCTTTTGGAGGAGATGTGGGTTTGAAAGTTTCAGGCAGAAAAGGTAACTGGAGCCTGAAACACTCATGTCCTAGGGAAATGCACTGACCATGGTGCCAGTGGATAGATTGGGGCAAAGAGCAACATCACCACATTTTAACCCAGCAGTACTCTTATGTTGACCCCAATCTGAGAAGGGTGATCTGAGAGCAATGTTTTTTTAGGTCAGCCCCTATGAGGTGGACATACCTCATGACATGCATGACATATATGAGTGGTGCAGAGCGAGGCGTGAGAAAGGAAGAAATGCCCTGCTCTGTCAGATGGGAGGCTCCTCTCGATCTGCGTGGTAGCAAACACCCCATGAATATTAAGGAGCTTTGTCCTACTTAAGTCTTTGCTGCACCTACACCTTTGTGCCCACTTCTGCACAGATGAAGAACATAAGATTTGCCATACAAATAACAGATATCAACAACGCTGAGAGTCAGTAACTAGTTTTTCTCTTATYCTGTGCATCTCTGAAAAAGAATAAAGAAAAGCAAAAACAAGCAAAAAGCTAAACATTTTAGCAGTGCCRGAAAACTTGAATTCATCTACGTAGAAACCCTAAAAGCCAAGTACATTCCAGGGAAATGGCTTCAGGAGATAGCATTCAGTACATAAAAGCTACAAAAGTAAACTTTAAACATGGAAGTACCAGATCTTAAGGCTCTGAATTTAAAACTGCAAAGTGCACAGAAATAAAACCCTTACGGAGACACTAAAATGTCTAAATCATTATTATTTCAAAAAAGATTAAAAAATAATTTCTTAACATTAAAGTGCAATCAAGCACTGAAGAAATTATTTAAACTTTCCATAGGAAAAAAACACACTCTAAAATGCTGCAAGGGTATTGATGGCTATTAAATATTTACTTTTCTCTCTAGCTCACACTAGAAAGAGTAATTTGTATTTGGCAGAAACTGGCTGCAATTACATTAGTCAATCCAAAAGCCCAACTTGCTCATACAAAATGCAAACAAATTAGTTAAAATGGTCTAATTAGCAGACTGTAAAAATGCAAAGCAAGGCTGGCATAAAAATGTGTGCTAGACAAGTATACTTTTACAAAATAAACAGAAAGACACATACAAAATAGTCTAATAAATCCTAACCAAAGAATCATAATGTAAAATGTAGAGATTATACATTTTAAAGAAAAGTTTGTATGGGCAGTTAAACATTTTCTTACAACCCACATTAGGTCATAAATATGTGAGATTGCTACTGTAGCTGAAGTTCTAGTGGGATTTCAGTTCAGTGCTGTGGAGCCACGTAAGGCCAGGTTACATATTCCTTTTAATGTGGATGTACACACAAATATAACTCCTAGTGAAGTCAACTAGAGGGCAAAATAGCTTTGGAAAATGCAAGTAATATAGGATGGGGCCTATGGAAGAAAGGTCAAACCATTTCTTAACAAGTTAGGTATTTGTTTTTGTTTCCACAGTTGAGAAAAATAAYTGGAAATATGCAGAAACATGTGGAAACAGTTAAGGTAAATAATAATACACCTTTGTTCTTATAGGAAGTATAAACTATGTACATTGTCTATGAGGATCCAACTTACTCATTAAAAAGAACCATTACAATGGCTGTATTATTGTTATCATTGATATATTAGACCAAAAAAGGGCTTGAGCATCTCTTGCTTCATAGCATTGTTGCAATTTCTTAATCTGTGGGTTTTAACTCCCTCGTTTACATACTATAGATATAATAGGCCATTATGACTTGTAGTCTGTCATGTAAAAGAAGCTATTGTGAGGTCAGGAATTGAGTCTGTCTCCATACGTATCCCAAGTCACCACATACTCACTATCCTTCAAACTGTCTAGCTGTCTGGAGCCACATCCTTTCTTTATGTCACCTGAGAGATGGTAGAAGGTGGGTGGCTTTGGCAAAATCAATTAGGGACGCTTTCAAGAAACAATAACCATGAACACCCTCCAGCCAAAACATGATCTTATCTGGCACAGAGAATCTTTGTCTGAAAAGATTGCAAGGGCAGAAATATCTGACTGCCCTGAAGAAGAGATCACCCAATAAAAAATAATCATAGGCAAAAGGATAGCAGCATGGCCATAAGCTGTGGTCTTTATCACTTTGAATATACAGAAGCTGACAGTTATTTTTACTGAAATAGTTGATTGAGGCACCTCTGTTCTCTCACATTGTCCGTCCCCAGTCTTGTGGAGACTCTCACTGTGCTGGAAGTGTTCAGCCTGTCACTCTTACTCACAGAAAATATTTATTTGGTGGCAGAATATCTTACTCTACAAAATAATTTCAGTGCCATTCAAGTAGTAAGATACTGATAAATGTAAAAGCAGCAAAAGAAAATCCGGTAGAGTTATCTGAAAAATAAAAAGAACATTTCACTGTAAGGATTAAGGAACTAAGTACTGTGTTATTTGGTATTTGACTTAATGCATTAAGTTGAGAATGGTAAAAATAATTAGCCGCATCACAGAAATTGTCATCTTTTTCACTTTCTTGTCTATCACTGCATATTCCCACCTCAGAAAACATTCTATATACTGTGATTCCTGAATCTTACAGAGCTCCCTGGCAGTGACTGGAGAAACCAAAGATGCTGGACATGTGAAGGAGAAAAGGAGCTCCYGGCATCAAGAAAGCTGATTCAGAGAGTCAGAGCTCAAGGTGTGAGGAAAGAAGAGTATGAGGTCCYACTATGTGTTGCTCCACGTATGTCATCAGCAATAGATGGGAGCTAGGAATGCTGCTCCAACTCTGTTTTGATCATATCAGCACTGCTAAAATGCTGTTTGCTTCCTCTTTGCAAGATTCATGGGACTGAAGAGTGAAAGGGAACATGACTCCAACCTAGTGACTACAGGGCTGGTGCCAGTGCTCTGCGTTTTGCYTTCGCCGTCTCCACAGGCAGCTGCAGCAAGCCCAGGTGCATTAAAGAGCTTCCTACCTGGTAGACGGATCTGCTTATTTGTTGCTTTATGTGTTGGCATAAAGCTCTTTTCTCCTCTAGTTGCTGAACATTAGGAAAGCCTTAGAAAGCTTGCTTCTACTGTTTTCCTGTTAGAAGCATTCACTGCTTGTGCACAATTTGCCAGAGAAGGAGGGCAGCTGGGAAGAGTGTGGTTTGGCCCTGTGAGCCCCAACCCCTCTGGGCCACTCTGCTTATTAGGAAGCCCAGATCACCCAGAGGAAAAGCCCAAAAGGAAACGTGGCATATTCCCTCCACCTAACTCTGCAGGGATTAGCACATTCCCTCCACCTAACTACTGGGACAGGCAGAGCAAATAAGTCAGTTTACTCTCATGGAAAACTTGACTCCAAGTCTGCTTATTCTAGTGGAGACACTTCCAACAGTTTCAGGAGCTTTGGCTCATGCTTAGATTGTGTATTGTCAGCTCCATTTTCAGAGAAAAAGGGATGGATAAGGGAAGGAGAGAAATGATACACATATATAYTACCTCTAAGTAAGTCAGTGTGAACAGATATGGGTAGTGAGGAAAGAGCTAAGATCCTTTAGGAAAGTGTAACAGGAGAAGATGTTGGATGGGAAAGAGGGTGGGTTAAAAAGTGAACACAACACAACATGAGGAAGAAAAATGATTTGTTAGACAGGAAGTGGAAAGAAAAATGAAGTACGGAGAACTATATTAAGAAATAATGTGGAAAGAAAAAGAAAAGACAAACAGCAAGTAAGACTAAATGTTTCATTACCTAAAACAATGTTTGTAGCTGCTATATAACGGTACAAATCAGGCTTGAATATGTAGATAAACATGACATATTCACCACTGGGAGAAGTATGAGGGAAACAAATAAGGAAGAAAGAATAAGAATAAATGGTCAGACAACAAAGTGAGATTACTGCTGGTGACCCACAGGAATCCAGGCTGAGATTTATGTTAACACTGAATTACTCAGGGCAGAGAAACTGAAAGTGACTGTGAAAAATTAAAAAAAAAAAAGTCTCTTGATACAGAGTGTCTGGGTAATAAAATAGAAGTCAATACATTCTAGGTCAATAAAGACAATGCATGTAGGGAAAACAACTACATCTAAATGGCAATGAGCACTAAATTAGCCATTTCATCTCAGGAAACAGATCTTGGAGAGACTGATAAAAATGTCAGCRCAGTGCTCCACAGCAAAAATAAAATTAAGAATTATTAGGAAAATACTAGAGAACAAATCAGAAACTATTCTGCCAGTATATAAACCTGTGGTATACAGCCACTTCATCTCAAAAACAATATAGATGAGACTAGAAAAATGTACTGAAAGGCAGAAAAGATGGTCAGCTGCACTGAACAGCTTCTGGATGAGAACTGTTTAAACAGAACAAGACTTCTGGGTGGAAAAGAAATGATTGAGAGCTAACATGGGGAATATTACTTCAGGAGAYGCAGAGGAGGCAAATATGAAAGATTATTAATTATTTCTCAAAACATAGAACATTTATACCAATAAATCAAAACATCTGAGAACAAACCAAAACAAATGAATTATTTTTTTTTCACAGACTCTGTAACTTAGGTGTGTCACACTGCCACAAGATGTTGCAAAGGCTTAAAAATAAACAGACCCCAAAGAGACTGAATAAATTTGTGGAAGGCAAGTCCAGCCAAAACTATTAAATGCAGCATTGAGATACACTACCTGCATGCGTAATAACAGCAGGTGGCAAACCACTGTGTGGTTGCCCTCTTTGGACCTTGTTGTGAACACCCACAGTTGGCTGCTACTAGGGACAGGATATTGGGTAATGGGGTTTTTGGTTTGATCCAGTCCAAACAGTCTTTTGGATAGTCTGTGAGATACAACCTAGAAGAGAAAACGCAGTGCTGCTTTCTTTGCAGGGGGCACAGAGGGGCTTTAAGGGATCTGAGCTAAGTAGGATGCTGTAGGGGGAAAGTTCAATTCAGTTTTATTCTCAAAGAGAAAGTGGCTGCTTTCTCTGCAGCTCCAAGGTTGCTTGGGGAACCTGTAGTCCTAGGCCAATCTCACATCATTTCATGTCCTACTTTTCACAAGTCCTCATTTTTTTGCTCATTTCATTATCTTTATTCTACTTAAAAAAAAATCAATGTAAAAATGCACAAACCCATACAGAGGATGGCTAAATAATCTATTATTCCCTACTCTAAAATATGTCACTTCTTCCTTTTACTGCTCCATGGATCAAGCAGCTTTAGAGTTTGTGTAGTGAGCATAATTTATCCAGACTCATGCTAGAATAATTTAGATTCTTGAGTTTTTGCAGATGTGTAGTCACTAGAGAGCTGTCTGCCTACAGGAGTTTTTACACATATTTCATCTAAATCAGTGCTCCAAATGCAACATCAAAGATGCAGGGAGTTTGTGTGGATTTGCAGCACTCCCTGGAGGACTCTGTGTCTAAAAACCAATAAACATTTTACGATTCTCAGTAAGTGAAGATTTTCATCATTTTTGATACATACAATATTGACTAGGTTTCTCATTTTAATTTCAACAATATTCTATGGGTAGCAAGTTATTGAAAAATAACTTTTGCAAGTGAATTTCAAAAGTGAAAACTAATCTTATACTTAGTTGCTGCTGTTTATTCATTGTAAACCAATGCAGCAAAGCAGAAAAGATGTTTATAAAAGAAATGAACTTGATACTGATTGGAAAAATACACCTATCTAACTATTTTATGATCAAAATAAGAAGAAATGAAGAAATAGATATTCTCTTTGTGTGTGTATACAGCTAGTCTAGTATGAGCATCGCAGGTTCAGTTGAGTACAGTTCTTTGAAAAACTCATTGTTACAACCTGCAAGCCTATGTGGAGATTAAATTTATAAGTTACTACTCTGAAGTCAATTAATATAAAGTGTTGAGTAAATATGGAGTAAAGACCTCAAATTTATTCCCTAATCAGTGAAATGCTATTTCTAGAGTGAGATATTTTCTGAATGGCTAATCAGAATCCATCAGTGCAGATACAGAACTGTAAACATACTGACGGCATGTATGGCCAGTGTTTACAGAGGTCTATGAATAATAAATAATCTAGATAAATAATCATAGTTAGAGCTATGCAAACAAGAGAGCAAATAAATCAAGGCTTTCTGCTTGTGGATAGATATCAAACACAACACTTTTACATGCTTTTTCTTTGTTTTGTTTATTTATTCAGTAGGAGACAGCTCATACAAATATAATTAGTCAAAATTTCTAAAGTTAGTAATAAGTGCTTTAAAGAAAGGCTACAAAGTAGATCAATCCCTCTGTCAGACACTCGGCACTCACAGGCATCAGAAACAAGAAGGGCTGCATSTGCATACACATCCTGCTGTTCAGACTGCATCAATTTATGTCTGCAACTCTCATAAAGCAACAACATAGTCCAGAAGGAAGCTTATGTATGACAAATGTACAATGTTAGATGGAAAGGCAATTCATGAGCCAAAGTGAAAGGGACTATACTAATTTATTTTTTTGCTAATGGGAGTTAAAATTTTTATTTTATATGACGTTAAATGTGTGTGTAAAAGCAATTTTTTTTCAAATCGATATTGTTAGATTTGATGCCCTAAGAAGGAAAAGTAGTCTGTGCGCTATTTGTCTATGTGATTGTCTGTATATTTAGGATTCGTATGAAAGGAGGAAATAGAGGAATTATATGGCAAGTATGTGCTTCCTTGTGTTATCCTATCCAAGTAGTTCTGTGCTGACAGACAAGTGCAACATTATTATTAAGCATGTTTTAGGATGTAGTAGTATCACCATCCCCCCTTCTCTGCAGGAGAGACTATCCACACAACATTTCATACGTTGGTGCAGAGCAAAATGTTTAGGGAATTCTCATAGACTGGGCAAAGGAAGGCAAAGATTGAACATTAGACACAGCTTTTCACTTTTATACTGTAAATTTAGCCATTAGACTAAATATCTAATTATGTAATGAACCTGATTTATTAATATGTTTTTCACATTTGCTAATCTAGGATTTCAGGAATACCTGTGCATTTGTTGGTAAACTTATGGTCGCTTCTTTAATGAGGACCTGCAGCTGTGCAAATGGTCACAAGCAACAATTCCTGGCTTCTTCCGAATGCCACCTCCTTTTCAGTCAACAAAAATCCTGACAGCAGGCCAGGTGACTGCCATCCTCATGGGGTGCCCCTTTCAGGATATTCTTGGATGGTTTGTATGACAAAGGGATGTGCAGCAGGATTCCTGATCTTCTGCTACAAGGCACCAGAAGGCAGGGATGGAGGTCTCTGCGCTTTTGAGGACGAAGGCAAGGGCATCAGCACCAGAGCTCCCTGCCATCCCAGGGCCTTCCTGCAGGTAGGTGGGCAATTACGTACAGTCACAGCCTCAGCCACACAAAGGTCTCATTCCTCCCAGGGTCAATGAGCTGTGAAGCAACTGGGCAGGCAGGTGTAAACCCACCCCCCCGCCCCAGTTCTCCAGATCCCCAGTGTTGCACAAGGCTTTAAGTGCCTTATGCGTGTGTACTGCTAAGGGCTTTCCAGCTGCAACTCAGCAGCCTGCTTTCCCTTTGCAGCTCGGCACCCTTCACCTGTGTGGCCATGGTGGTGTTTTCCAGGGCCTTTAGACAGGACTTTTCCCTTCAACTCATAGTGCTCTTCTCCTGCTTCTATAACGTTTGGCCTGCAAATCCTGATCGCATTGGTATGGCGGAGTCGTAGGGAAGTGATTGCCACCAAAGCACGAACCACTCCTTTTTCCTCCCCGTTTCTTGTACATTTTGGTTTATCTGAAGAGACTCAGCAATACGCCTGCACAGAGCTTAACCAACCAGYCATGCAGCACCTGCCCCTTATCAAAGCATGCTCTGCTCAGCCCTAGCAGCTCCATGAATGGGAACAACCAGTGGGCAGTTTGAGTGGGCATGATGAAAACGATAYAGTTACTGTAGAGGAAGTTCTATGTGAGGATCGTTCACTGCCGGGAGAGGATGCCTTGGTGGATGATCATCTGGAGGCCTTCTTGTTRCTTCTCTTCCCTGCTTGCCACTGGGGAGAGTTTCCCTTTCCTTTCTCTCCTTCTCTCTCTCTCTCCTTTTGTATATGTATTTTTCCCCAAAAGTAACTTTCACCATTATTGTCAATGTGTGACATCAGCTATGGACCCTGCTAATAAATTTTCACATGTGTGAACTTGTCTCAATATCCTTTGTGCAAACCATTGATACAAATATTCCTACTCTCTCGGCTGTTCACCCTAATTAGCAAAGTTAAACACCACTTTTGGTCCAGAACTGAAAGGTAACAGTTAGATTCTGGGCTGCTAGATGACATCCAGCTGTGTACAGAGGGGCTTGGATGAGAAAAAGTAGTCAACAACAAGTCACTCAGGTAGGAGAGCATGTCTGAACCAAGAGCTCAGCATCAAGGTAAAAAACCCTCAGTGAAAGCTAATGGCAATGGAAAATGAGGCTTCAGTTCCCCAAAAGTCATTCTCTCATCCACATCTACGTCTTTCAGCCTATCTCTACAAACCTTCCCACTCCTGTTGCCAGTAGCTCTCCTGCTATTGCAACTCCTCTGAAGGTACCCAGCATGAGGGTARCATTCAACAATGAAAGCAACAGATGTGCCTTAGTTATTTTCCTTACTTAACACATTCTCATCATTAGGGCAATAGTTATCCAATAACTTCCTAGCAGATTAACCCATTGCATAATTAACAGCTTGCCACAGAAWGTAATTGATTTTGGTTTTGTGCTGAAAAGACATGATTGCAGACCCAGGATGTCCAGAAATACCTTTATCAGCACAAAAAAGACTTGAGAAGACTTGAGTCTGCAGCACATCTGTCAAAGAGAGTTTTGCCACTTACTCCAAAGTGGACAAAATCCTATCCATAAGTAACTTTTCATCATATCCTAAAAGTAGTGRAAAATTCATATGCATATCTTTGTATTCTAGATAGGTTTGCAAATACASAGCTAACAATCTATTTCTTCTCAGACACAGGAAAGCCGTTTACAATAAATCATCTTTTACACTAAACCAACAAGGAAACAGTGTTTTAAAATACTTGAAAACAGATTATATAGGGCTGAGATTTTTAGTCTTTTCCTTCCCCTCCGAAAGTGAGTGAGGCTGTTYGGGAGTTGTGGATGAAATGTAAAAATGGAAACTCTGAGATCTGACAGATACCGTTCCTAAATGCTGCCAGGGATACTAGATGCTAGGACAGATCACATGCTCTCTGAAGTCAGAGGTAATTTTGCTAGCATCTGTCACTGGAAGCTGAGTGACTCTGTCCTCCAGCTCTCCGCTTCCCTCYCCATGGAAAGCACGGCTGGCAAGGCTGAGGGCAGGAAGCAGCATGTTACAAATTACTGTCAGTGAGAAAAAGGAAAAGTATCACTACACAGGTACCTATTTAGTAGTCAAGTTAACTTGTCAGTTTTGGAGGCAATGATGCAACCTGGAACATATAATAAAAGTGTGATGCACAAAAATATGCTGGCATCTGTTTGGTCTTTTTTAGCTTTYCCTATTCACCTCACTGGCTTCTGAGTTACAAGAGGTTAATTCCCTTGGCACACTGCTTTTGCCGACCACTTCCTGTATGTATTGCAGATTTCACACTTTACTACCTTATCTTCACTGGCAGAATTCCTGCTTGCCCATAACAAGCCATCTCAGGCATATCAACAAGACCTGAGCCTGTATTTAACAGGGAAAGAACATTTTTGCAATTTTGCTATTATATGAGAAGGCTAGGTGCTGTTTTGCACAGTGGTTTCTGTAATACAGTTCTGATTTCCACTTCTTGACATATTCCAGGAGCCACTTGCAAACAAAACCWACTGCCAGCAATTTCTTGTGCTATCTGAATTTTCTCTTTTAGTTTAGAAACAGGTATCAGAGAGTGGAGATGAGGATATGCCAGCACCTCCTGCAAAAAGCCCCCAGCTAAGACTCATTACCTATCTCAGTTTTTTCTAGGGTTAATATATCTGCATGACAACTATGTTTTCTAATTCTCTTGGTACTGTCTTTAAGTTAAGTCAGTTAAGACAAATTTGGTATCACTCTACACAGGGAGCTCTTGATAACTAGTTTCTGTTAGAGCTCCAACCTCAACTTACAGATGTGTGTTCATAATACACAAACACAAACTCAGAGTCAAAGCTATATATTTAAGCTACTGACTAGAATCATAGTCCTGGTGGGGTTATGCATCCCAAAACATTTGTCTGGTGCCTGCCAGGGTCCGGCAATTAATCCTGGTGCCACAAGTGAAAGCTTGGATTCTGGAACTGGAGCTGGAAAGCAATGCCAGAAGCTTCAGGCTTCAATATCTTGTAAGTTACGTTTGATCCAATCTTTTCCCCAAACCAAACTTGCACTAACCTAATACTATGACCTATTAAGGCTAATATAGCTTTTAGGAATTTAAGACCTTCTTGTTTGATRGCCTTGTTACTGGTACAATCAGCTCCAATTATGCTAAGATTGAGCCCTCACCTTATCCTTCCTGTGCCCTTCTCTTGTGAAATGCTGGCCAATGTGGAATCTTTTCACTGAATATTTTTACCCCAAGCTGACGAATCACCAATATTTACTCTGTAAGAAATCTTGGAAGCTGGGAAGGATTTTTTTTTGCCTTCTATGTCTGGCTGGACCACTAAAGCCTTTGCTTCATCTTTCCAGTTTAGAATTTATCTCAAAGAAGGGTCCCTTCTCATTTATTCTGATTTCTTCAGATAGTTCTCTGGAAGGATATTTGAGGCATATTTAGAAATTTTCTTTGAGTCTGAAACAAAATAGTGGCCTCATTCCTAGGGAATTACTTTAACACTGAACCTTAAGTGTTGCACACTGAYTGGAATCAGGGAAGTTATATCAAGTGAAGCAGAAACAACACAATAGGGAATCAGGCTCCTGACTGTATGAAAGTTTGCTAGACAGCCCGTCTGTTACTTCTTTTTTTCACACTGTGAATCTAAAGAATGAAACAGAGCTAAAAAAAAAAAAAAAAACCCTTCTATTTACAATTTATTTAACCCAATTTTTAGCAAAAAGGAGAAAATAGAGTGATGTTGGGGGTTTCTAGCAGTTCTGGTACTCTGCTCATTCCATATATCCCTRTCCATGGGAATGTGGAGGTGCAGCCCAGCTCCTCTTGAACAGGAGCAGGCTATAGAAACAGCCACTTTAGTATTCATACAACTGCCACTGAAGTGTTAGCTGGAATATGAATATTTATTATACTATCTGTTTTACAGAGGTCTTGCTCTGTGCACTACAGTGGTCAATAAAACAGCTTTCCTAGTTTTGCCAGTATCTCTATGGTCAATATAACTAAATGTTAAGTATAAGCTTCTTCTATCACCTCAGTTAGCTTGTTTACGTATAATAGGCACTGCTGAGTAGTACATCTGGTTAATGATTATCTTTTACATATTGATACTAGTACCTAAAGTGGGAACATCTCATCACCTGAATGTGATTACCATTTTGAAATCTTATGCACAGGAGAAAAAAACGTAATTCTATAAATTAAACAAGAAGTTCTGAGAAGTTATATCCCCTAGTTCACATCCAGATACTAATGCATCTCATTTACTTTGTTGCTATTCCCTTGAGTTATCTGTGTCATGCAGACCAGTCTTGCATGTCATGTTAACTATCCACTGAAAAAAGCTAGAAGTGTACTTGTAACAGTGCCCTAAGCTAGCATATAAGGTAGGTAGAAGAACATAAAAAATTCATCACTGTTACATTTCAAGTTACTGGGGTATTTTAATTCCAATAGGACAGAACCCATGTCAGCTAAAGATGGAGCTATAATTAAACTGATATGGCATTCACAATTGCCTCAAAACCCGCTGTAGTTGTCATATGTTTCTTTTCCCCATCTTTAAACTATATGGAAATCAATTATCTCAACAAACCAGCTGTAAGGACTGTATGCCAACCACTTACACTTGAAGTGAATAAATTATTTGAAATTCATTATTGATGTGAACAACTCTCCAAGATTTAAAGCACCAGTCCATTTTCTGTGCTGAGATTCACATGGAATTTTAACAAGTTCAGCACTATCCTCCGTCAGAAATTCGTATAGCAAACTGTTATGCAAATAGCTAGAGTTCAGGGATTGGCGAGCCGTGCACAGAAAATTATGCTTCAGATGACAAAGTGCCCGTGAATTAATGGTTCTTTACATTCAGTGACAAATTTGTTCCTGATTTACCCCAGAGTGACAGACACAGGGTAAAAGGGGGACATTGGAGACTGAAAATACCATTTGTGTGTCAAGGATGTTGGCAACCTGGAGTGGTGATAGGCACTGGTGTCTACAGGATATGAAATTGAGTTGATGTGATGTCATTTTGGCTCTACTGTAACCTGGTTATCTCTTGCCAAGACTTCATGTATGATTAGTCAGCTYGGAGAGGACAGCAAGCCTTATCAGGCACACTTCCTGACATTCCTGTCAACTTAAGAAATGTGGTTAAGGAATTTAAGATGAGGTGTCACATCTTCATATCAAATCCCATTGAGTCACCACCTACAAGTTTGAAGAGTCCTTCTAAAAATATTAATGAAAAGGAAAAATGAAAATTAGGCTGGATTTGACCTTTAAATGCATTTTATATGTTACCTGACTCTAAGTTAGTGTCTTTATTCTGCACACATTTTCTTTGTGTACAGAGAAAATAATTGTTATGCAGGCTGTGAAAAAATAATATTAATTAATACTAATGCAGAGATATGTTCTGAGTTCGTTGACTCCTAGTCTGTAGAATAAGGCAATCTTTTATGTGCCTGAGCAATTTTAAAAGGAACTCCTTGTGTAAAAAGCTTCCAATCCCATATGTTTAATAAGAACTATATTTGGAATAGTTAATACACAGATGAAAATACTAAGCATAACAATATTTTTCAGCTCTTCAAAGGAAAAGCTTGTACAATGTAATATTCGCACTGTATACAGATTCTTTCAAGCTTCTTTTCAAAAGAGAGTTAGCAGCATGCTATTTTTATGCCATTACATTTGTCCAACTGCACAATTTGTATTAATAAAAGCAGTTGCATTCTCTTCCTTACAGTTGGGCTTGAAGTTAAAATTCATTGCTAAGCTGAAAAGATTAACTATACACTGAAGACCAAAACATTGCATAAACAAGGCACACTAAAGGGTCTGTCTATAGACTACCATCTGGAAGAGTGAACACACGTAAGTGTACAGTTTTTCATCCATTGGCAAGCTATTCTTCCAAGTATTTGAGGGCATGGTAAGCTCCAAAGMGTCCTCTCAGGCAGCATGCAACTACCTCACAACCTTCACACAGTCCCAAGGTCTGACACTTTCTGAGGTTCACTTTCCTTCAGTAGAAATTTTTCCAGTTAATRATTAAATGCGTAATCTGTATTGATGAAACATCTGTGAAAAGAAAAATCTCTACATGGCAGGAATACTCATGACATCTTCATATAGGAATAACTCTAGTGCTTGTCATGCAGTCATGTCAAAAAGACACATGGACTTTGTAAGCACATCAGAGAAGAACTGCAGAACACTGTAACCAGCTGCGGAGTCCTGTTGTAAAGAATCTAAACCTATAATTACATAATAACATTTACTCCTTCCATCACTGAGTGAGCCATCAACAAACTTCTTACTACCCCTTGTCTTCTTTATTTTGTTTATTTCCCCCCCCTTCAAAAACAATCGTTATTTGGTTGGCTAGTTCTACAAGGGCTTTTTCCTCTATCAAAACCACTTGTGATGTTAGAAGAGGTGTCCTTTGAAATCTTTGTCCCAGGTACAAATACATTGATTGTTTAATCTTAGAAGACAYAGACAGGAAATATTGCAGAGAAATACTTTAGGCAGAGAGGATGCTTTARACCTCTGCTCATTTACCTTCCTCATACCAATGAACTAATAAAGAAAGAACATCAGTGATCTAGAACTTCAGCAAATTAGGCTCATAAGGCTTAGGATTCATGGCCTTTGCTTGCCTTGAAGAGCCATCAAGCAGCCAGTAGAATTTCACTCCAAAAAGTAAATGCTAGACTCTAAAGTAAACGGTAGTAAATAGTAGATCTTATAGTACAYGACCAGCAAAAAGCTAGACAACCTTTTGCTCAGGAAACTCTTATGACTATTTCAGTGCAGAGAAAAACATACATAAAAGAAGAAATSTTTTTTACACTCAGTCATCTCAAGGTGAGTTACAGAAACATTTAGTGATTCAAAAAGAATACATTTGTATTGCTAGTATATATCCTTCAATYTGAAACTTTATCTAATTGACTCTGAAGATCATAAGTCATCTTCTGAAAGTCTTCTCTTGTGGAAGAATAATTTACTTGCATGGATCTCTTGCTATAAGCAAGCATGGAAAGAGAGGAATACGAATTTTATGCTTTAGACTGGAGCAGTATTTCCAAAGTGTTCAAGTTAAATAGTTCCAAGAATATTGATGGATCTCCCATGCTTAGTACTGACAGTTGGGTTAATTTAGCTGAAATAACTTAACTTCTGGGAATACACATCTACCTCTTTAGATGCTGAGGCTTTCTATTTATGTGCTAATGATAGCCTTGGAAGTGCTGCTCAGCTGCAACCTACCTCCACAATTCCTTATGCCCTGCAACACCAATGTTTCTGTCAAAGAAATGGATGTGCACAAAACCATGAACCTCCAATGCCTTACAGTCCCACAGGCCCTTTGAGCAACACTGTGAAGTAAGAATTTCCTTACCTGTTCCATCTGTAAGACCCTAGGCCACCTACAAGTACTGAGGAACACTCTACCACCATCCTACACACCCCCCAAAAGTGAGCACAACTCTAAAATAGCCCACAGGTAAGGATACTCATCACTCAGATATACATATCTGCTGCATGGACATAACTCTCAGGCTTTCATGTCTAAGGAAATAATTAAATCAATAGACAGTTGGTGGGTAAATGATGGAGATCTCTCTTGCTGGAATAGCTCCATCACATGTAGGTATTTAAAAGCTTATTGGAGAAAGAAGTGAAGTGTTTGTGTGTGTGCCAGGAGCGTGTGTGTGTGKGGGGGAGAAGTGAGAGAGGAAAAGCAAGGGGAGAAAAAGAGAGACAGAGAGCAAGAAGAGGTTTATGAGAAAACACAAATGAGGCATAGAAGAGTAATGAAGACGTGGAAGGTGTTGGATGTGGGAGATGGAGGTTCATGGTAGTGGGAAATTCAGCATAAGATTCAGTTCACCTAAATCTGACTACCTAAACATTTAATGTCTAGCCTTGGCATTGCGTAGGCTTCCTTTATAGTCATGCAAGCAAGACAGGCATGACAGGYATTCACAAAGGGCAAAGCATGTTGTATGAAGAGAAGACCACCCAAGGTCATCCAGGAGCAGAGAACATGATTGTCCCAGGGATTATTATTTCTCTCCTCTGACTATGGAACATGTTGAAAGGCACTGGGACAAGCTACTACTCCCTAATTTMTTGATCTAATATTTTGATGGCAATGTTTACGTCTGAACATCTGGTTTGGGCTTATCTCTAGCTTTTAAAGCAAAACAACTCATTAGAACAGAAATGATATTTCTTAATATTTTTGTCACTAAAAGTACATTTATAGGATAAAAAAGTAGCTGATGATCAGTACATAATGCAAGGCCAGTCTGTGGCACTTAGCTTTGCAGGAGACAACATTAAGAGCTTATATAGACTTTTGTCTTACCCTTATTGAGGTCAGTGAGAATTTTACTACCGACGTCAGTGAAAAGAAGCTCAGACCAGCTACAGTGGCGCTTGAGTCCTTGTCATTGTCTCAAAGGAAGAGACAATTGCCTTGCAGTGCTCCTGATGTCATTCTCAAATTTACAGTAATTTGTCTTTATCAGTAAGCATTTTGTTTTCTAACTCACCCCCCAAATCATTCTGAAGTGGCTTCTTCTTCTGTCATTAGGCCCAGTGATTATTTATGCACTTTACTATGTCTCCAAAGAGCACTTACAGTTCTAGTTTTTATCTCTGCCTAACAAATAAATAAATAGGACATATCAAGCTTGATCTYTAGCTGGAGTACGTCAGCAGAGCTTAACCAAAGTCAATAGACCATTAGGAGGTATCACGATAAAAACAGCGTMCCTGCTCCAACTGGTCTTTTGTTGGTGGCTAGGGGCAAAGAAAATAATTTAAACTAATTTCCAATGCACTTGCTTTTCATAGTAATGAATCWAATATGAATATCCACGTTATATTTAACTGAGATGAGATTAGAAGAATGTGCCAGGAGATGGGGCATCTCGCATAAGACAGGTGAAAAACGAAACAAGCTGGAAGAAGAAAGGAAGCAAATGGAAAAGTTTTGGAGACAGAGAGGGAGCAAKTCAAATAAATATTAATAATAATAACAAATAAAATATGTACACAGAATTGAGTTGTGCTGGAAATGCATGCTAGGATATGTCCTTCTAAATACGCTGCTTTCCCCTTATCTGAATTGTTTTAATCATTAATTAATTTATTAATTTGCCTTCTGAAAATGGGTGAGGATGACACACATCTTTAGCTAAGACAAAAAATAAGTTATTATGGTATTGTTAGTTATTATGCATTGTATAGTTATAAGCTACCCTGCAAATCCCTACAATAGAGGCCTTCACAAACTCTAAAGGCTTTGTCATTCTAGCCCTGCTCTTTTCTCTGGCAAAAGTTAGCCAGAACTCTGGCAAACAGGTGCTTTTTTTTTTTTTTCCTTTTCTTTTTTTTCAGATGGGAGAAGATAGAACCTCAGGGTCTCAGGGTCCTGGCCGATCTCGTTATGCTATTATCCATTCTTGATTCCTGATTTTCTTGAACAAGGGCTTTCAAGGGTGTTCGTACCAAACCCATCCCCTCTGGGAGTATCGTCATCCTGCGTGTGTCCTGTGAGGCACACGGCAAAGCTAGCTGTTCCTAGTCACCGTCTATGTTCTCCTATTTCTGCTGGGCCCTTGACAATGTGTCATCTTTGAAATGTCATCGCATTAACCTCTCACTGCGTTTGGGGTGCCAATGTCAATTGAAGGCGCCTCCAGAAGGATGTGCATTTGATTGGCAAAGACAGGATGATTGACACTGGGCCAGTRTCCTGTCAAAGCTCAAGCATATCACTGCGTGGCAAAGCTCTGCTGCTGAGTGCCACCCATCCCTAGTGTACATGCCAGGTTGGAACATTTCAACCTACTGTCRAAGACAGCTTAACAGCTGGTATCAGTGATGCATGATAAAAAACATACCTACCAGTAATCAGTGATGGAAATGGCTATACTTAGGACAGTAAATAAAGCATTTTATATCAACTGTCTGTCTGTCCATCTATTCATCTATATGTTTATACATACATGTGTACTCTCAGTTGGCTAATTCTTCAGTTCAAAACAGTAAGCTTTGAATAATTCATACTTAAGGCCTGATTCTTCCTTCTCTATATTTCTATCTGCGAAGTTAATGCAAGTTTTGCTAGATATGCATCCTGCAGATTAAGTCCAATTGTCAGCAACTTGCCTTTGGATACCAGCAAAGTTTGAAAATTTTCTTTTGTCATTCTTACACTTCACTTACTGCCTTAAAACTAAAGATACGTCTCAGAATAATTAAGAAAATGTTTAAACAGTAGAATAATTATTCAAGTAATTTATCTTTTAAAATTAACAATGTGCTCTTATCTATTGGCCTAAAAACATATGTGAAATTTTCACACTATTCAAAGAAATCATTCTATCACCTTCTCAAGTGATAGGGTTTATTTGCATTCACTGATCATCTTATTACATTTTGTCTGTAGTCCTTCCCACAATTTCAGCTGGATCTACTGTGCGCCACTTTCTCTCTTTAGCTCTTGGGTGGCGTGCAATGTCTTTACAAATTTGACGCTTCTCAGTTGCACGTGACAGACAGTGAAGTAGTATTTCCTAAATGAATACAACAACAGAGGGATGGACTATCTGTGAATTCCAGATTTTATGCCTTGTAGCTCAACCCATCTTTAGCAGATGTCAGATTTTAGTAAAGTAGCCTAGCTTTTACCTTTAGCATACTTGTCCACTTCTGGTGTGAGAGCTTCTACTGGCACTATTTTTTTTTCCTTTAGAAATGTTGTGAAAAACTTTTTTTTTTCTCATTAGAAAATACTGTCAGCAAYCTTATTTAAGGTGACAGTGAAGGCAACAGTGAAATACATACAAGGGGTTACTAGCATTAGTTAAGGATGTAAGAAACCCTGTTGCTTTCTACTGAATTAGGAAAGTTCTGGTGATTCAGAAAGGACGTTGGATATTCCTCATCACAGGATTTTCCACAAGGTGAAGTTTAATCTCACAGAACTGTTTTCAATAAGCTGTCTATGGACCTTTTCCTTTCTCTGCTCTCCATGTTGCCTTTGAGAGCTTCAGACATTCTCTCCCTCACAAAGTCAGGTCTCTCTTTTGCTTTTATAGCATTATTGTTCATTAATTCTTTCTTTACTTCTCTTCTATATCTTTTTGATGTGATCTTTCTTCCTTTCAGCTAACTGTGTGATGAACCCCAACATCTCTTAGCTCATTCCACATCTTACCTTAATAGACTTCCTTTAGCTGATYTCATCTGTTCACAGACCTTCTGTCACCCCCTCAGTGGCAGCGGCTCAGAAATTTACTTCTACTTGGTGTCATCCTGTCTTATCTTCATCCATACAATCCTTATATTAGTCTRTGTCCAACAAAACCAAGCATCTGATATTTCCTGAAGTGTTTTTGACCTCTCCCACATTAACTGCAACAACATTTTCATTGACATTGAGATTTATACTTTGAGGATCATCCTTGACTCTCTCTTCAATTACACATCCAAGCTGCCTTTCAATTCTGCCACATCTGTCCCCAGATCGTTTCTAAAATTCCTCCATTTGTGATCAAACCTCATATCAAAAACTCTTAACCATCACCTGCTTTGCACCTACTGCACTTTCCTCCTCTTTGCTCCCCCTGACATTCACATCACTACCTCTGGATTGGCCAAGACAATTCTCACCTGGTAGATCCTTCTCATCTATCAGAGTCTCTATTTTAAATCTCATCTCTAAAATCCTCCTCCTTTGTATWAAATTCCAGTTTTTCCAACCCTTGCTGTCAAAGTACCATCCCTTCATCTCTATACTAATTTCTTGATGTTGCCCACGCTGTACTCTGTTGACCAACTGCCATTGCCTCCCCTCCTTTTAATGTTACCACTGCACATGCAGTGGTGGCCTGAAATCTAGTTCTGAGCCACTGCCCATTTCTATTTTGAGCACAAAAGCAAATAAAGATTTGTGACATGGTTATTTGATACATAGGGGTAGCCTATTTACACACCGATAGTYGGCTAATTGCTTTCATACTTGCTGATTCTGCTGATGCTTCTGTTTTGCTTTATTGTAGCTCTCTCTCCATTTCCACTGTTTAGAAAGTCTTCCTGGTGACAGACCCTTCTGTAAATCTTGTAACTTCATAGAACATTTTCTAAGGTTGAAGGAACTTCACAAAACCATATTATAATAAAAGCATACATATGACTCATAATTTACCATTCCSTTAACATGTTCCTGCATTTGCCATCTCTTTCAAAAGGTCCCTTTAAGTATTTGCCTTAAACAACTACTTCCTTGTTTAAAATCTTYATTTTAAACAAAGTATAAGAACAGACTAAAAAGTATTTATATGTGTCTGAAAGCTGCATTGTGTGAATATTCTACCAAACATAGCCTTTATACCACAGGAATTACTGTTACTATTCTCATAAATTATTTAGCATTATTATTAAYAGTATATAGAGAGAAATTTTCAAAATCTGCTTTCAAAGAGAACAGCTCATTTAAAAAGTTATAGAAAAGCTTTTGAACTATGACAAAATTTAATAAATTCTGGAGAGAAACTATAAATCATAATACCATTCAAAGCAATTGAATGGCATTTAATTCATGTTCAGAGTTCTCCATTGAGCGTAGCCAAATTGTTTAATATGGGCCTCTCTGAAGGCAACTGTTGTTTGATGTGTCAGGCCTGCAGTTCTGACATGGGGCATATTCTGTGGTTGTCCCATGTATTCAAATAGTTGGAAGGTAGGTAGCCCGAATATCAGACTGGGTAGTGGGAAGAACAGTATCCAGATCTAACAGCTTACCACTGTTACATGATTTAAAGCGTCTGTCACACCCTAGCTAAGAAATGGCTTGTTTGTACAACGCTGGCCGTGCAGAGCGTGCTGCTGTGCTGATGGCAAAATACACTCTCGCACATGATTAAGGACTGATATCTACGTATAGGGGAAGGTATCATCTGATGAAGAACTAATAATGATGAGCTTYGTGATAATCTGACAGACTCAAAATATCTGCAAAGACTTCCTGGAAATGTAAAGCAGTTCAGATGCTGCAGAAAATAAAGTGAGTGGCTCTAAAGATCTCAGATAGCCTGTGAATGTAAAGGGGAGAAGATCTCAGTCTCTTAGCCAGGACTGCCAAGGGTGAAGACGTGATGTTCCCAGAGCAACGACAGGGGAAAGGGACTTTTGTCAGTGCTTTGATGAGTTGCTGTTACTGGTTGCACTRATAATGAAACATGTTTTAGGGATGCCAGAACAATTTTAAGGTTTCTTCTTATTATTTAGACACAGTAAATAAATAAAAAATGAAACAAGCACTGCATTACTCCTCCTTTCCCCCTTTCTCTCTATTTTGTATGACTGAGTGATAATATAAACATTTTCACCCCAAAGTGTATTTCTTGTACTGTCCATGATAATTAGAGCTGATTGAAGGTATTTTTTTGTCCTAGAAGGTGTTAAAAGGGCTTAAAAAGAAATACATCCTGCCAATGATATGTACTGTTTCTTTGAGTGCTTTCAGTGTCTTGTGTTTTATTAGTATCATGATAAAAAGCAGACTTCACACAATTTCAGAAAGGGTTTCCATGTGCAGTCCTATAAAAAGCTTTATAAAACATATTAGAGTGTTTCACAACATGGGAAATGCTTCCTTTGTCAATTGCATGAAACATTAGCAACTTTAAAATGTTAAAYGTATTTGAACAGTTCCTTATCTAGCATCAGACTAACTCTAACATTCATGCCCTCAGGAATCAAGATATGATGAAGTTTAAATTAAAGTATGAATCACAAAATACTGTGCAGTCAAGTGTGGTGCTGTAAATTAAGAAAAGCCTTCATATAACAGCTACTTATTACTTAGTGATGCACTGGCTTTTGTGCAACAGGTAACTCCTTACAACTTTTTGYCTCCCTTTGATAACTTTTAATATCCAGCTTCAAGAAGGAGAGGAGTAAAATGGGACTGAGAAGCAAGAAGTAAAAGAGGAGTAATGTAATCCAGACTTGAGTCTTGCTTTTTTGTCCTTTGCTTTCCTTCTGTAGGATGGATCAGTCTGAATCACTTGTTTCTATCACACTTAAATGTAAACTGCATTTGCTTTCAACAAATCATTCACTGCAGGCTCACTCACCATCTATCGCCCACCCCATGGCACACATTTGTACAGGGACCCTCCTTAAAAATTTTGCTAGGTTATAGCTGGTGTTAAAAACTCTTGGTCTAATCCTCTTTTCTCCATACCTCACCTTCCTCGACACCTTCTGTCTTCTTCTCTGGTCTCCTTTCTTTCAAACATCCACAGACTTGCTGTCCCATGCATACACTGCATTGCATCCAATCACCCTACCGTCTCTACCTCTGGCCCARCGCTATCAGTATCTCTAGTTTCTACCTGACTTTTTCTCAAGCCTCTTACAGAGGCTCCACATATTGTTCATCCATCCCATGGCAATATCCCCCTCTCCCCATTATCCTACAGAAAGCCCTATATTCACACACAACCCTTTACGTGTGTCCTTACTTGCAGTTATGTTTCCCTCCACCCAGTCTTCACACTGTATGGCAACTCGGTCCCCACTTCCTCCCATCGCCACTTGTTCAGCTGCAGCATTGGGTTATTGCCTATTTCTAATTAGGAAATTAAGCTCTTCAGAGGTAACCGTGATTTCACATGCATACTATTTTCATACTAATAGATTGGTCTCTCTATATTTTTGATCCTCATCAGATAAGCATATAAATACCTGAAAGACTGGACAAACTTGTGCGACCATTTTTGCTTCACATAGTCTGCAGGATTAGACTTCTTGCAAGATTTCCAGAACTTCCTGGTTGGTAGAGTGGAAATATTTTAAAAATAACATCTTACAGTATTTCAGTGTTTCTGTTTCCGCTATTGGTCAAAAACAGGAAATGCAGAAGCATGTGAACCTCAGGTTTTACTAAACTTCAGAAAAAAAGGTTCAGAGAGAGACCAATTAAAAAAAAAATAGAAGCTAGTTTCTATTTTCACCTAAACCAGTTCATCCATCTGCTTTATCCATCCTTCAAAACAACACTGACTGGTGTATTTTGCATATTTGTAATGTCTGATTCAGATAATAGAYGGATAGTGGGCAGGTTCCAAAATGGGCTCGTGCTACTTGTGTAACCTAGGGAATGAACATCCTGACATGCAATTATTTGTTTTTCTCTCTTTACCAGTGCAAAACATTTTGATAGTCAGATTTTAATTTATTTCCATTTACAATACTACCTAAAGACATTTCTTATCTGAGAAAAGCATTACCACTCAAAAGAGCATTTTYCTYCTTTTAATAGCTGGCCATTCAGTGGTAGTTGCTTTACAGCATATATAAAGTTAGGATTGTTTCTTACCTGTATCACTGTACATTGATCAATGCTGAGTTTCATCTGTCATTTTTTTGTTACTTCCACAGCTCTAAAGAAAGAGCTGCCTAACCTTTACATTATCGTTTATTTCTCTGAAAATGTATTCTGCAGTCTGTCAATTAACCATCACTCTTTCCCCTCACATTACCATCACACCACATTCTCAAGCATAGCATAGCTATGTAAGGAATTTTCACATAACATTTAATCTTATTTTTCCAAATAGGTAATTAAGCCTGTCTTTCTTTCTTCCTTTCCTTCCTTCTTTTCCTTTCTTTCTTTCTTTCTCTCTCTCTGTCTCTCTCCTTCTCTGAGAGCTATTTTTTTTCTCTCTTCATTCTTACTTTGAAAGTCTATGTCTTCTTACATTTTAGAGAACTTCACCTAGGGCATATCCAACACTCCTGTCCTGCTGCTCTCACTGGTGTAGAAACCAGCCTTGGTAAATTGTGTGGTGGGGAGAATAAAGTGCCTTTGCCACTTTGCTTGAGTTTGCTTGGATACCTCCAGCGGGCTGTTCATGCAGCRGATGAAGCACTGAAGATTCACGGCACAGACACTCACAATGCATGAATGTGGGGGTGACCGCCGCCTGGGACTACCTGTTATAAAAATGAGAGCACGTTTATTCAAATTTGTAAGAACAACCATCTAGCCCAATTTTCCATCTGCAGGAGTGGCTAGAGGTAGAGTCCTCCAAGAACAGAGCAAGCCTACGGCATAGCTTTCCTGGTGAGCTCTCCCAGCTTCCAGCAACTTGCAGCTCAGTGACTTCTCAGCCAGCGGTGAGACTTTTGTGCTTTAATAGCTTTTCATGAACCGTTTGTCTATGAACTTGTCCGAATGGCTTTGAATCTAGGTAAACATTTACAGTATCCTGTGGCAAACAGTAACTGAAGTTTATGAACTATGAGGAGAAAGGAGTCTCCTTTGCTTGCTTTGTACCCCTAATTTTGGTTATTTCATGCACTGCCCTTAGCTGTTGCACTGATTTCCTCCTCACCGGCTCCATACCGTTTGTGATTTTAAAGAGTTTCATCACATTTACCTTGGATATGTCCTTCCAGGATGAGAAATCACTATCTGTTCCTAGTTGCTCCARCACAGAGGCCTTAAATCACCTTTGCCAAGCTTTTCTGCATTACTTCTTGTTCTACTTGTTCTTCCGTGAGACATGGGATGGGTGAGCTGGGGTGGGGATCAAAACCATGCATGTTCAGGATGCTCATACCACACGGATTTACTGAGCGTAAATGATCATCATTTTATATGTGAAGCCAGAACTGCTTTTGCAGTCTGTACACATCACTTTGTATTTATCAAGACCAAGTTTCACTTACCATTTTGTTGCTCAGTCAGACAATATCGTGATCTCTTTCTGCATCTTCTCACAGAGAGCTTCTGTTTTTACAGTCCTGAAAAACTCACCAACAGTGTGCTTTTCCATTCCACTGTCCACCACCTTTCTAAATCATTTACACGCATACTGATGGCTAAAGTTATAGAACAGGGAAGTCCCTGTGAGACTTCACTAGAAATATTATTTAGAGAATTTACTAGTCATTCCCACACTTTGTTTTCTACCCTTTAACCACAGGAGGATAAAATTTATCTCATACATCTTTGTTGATGGGACTTTGTTGAAAATRGCAAATCCAAAAGATTTATCAGCTGATGTCCTCTGTGCACATGTTCAATGGCTCCTCAAAGGACTCAAACAGGTTTGTGAAGAATGGCTTCCTGGCAACATGTGCAGCWCATACTCCATGCAGCCCGGGTCCAATTTTGCCTTTGTGTCTGGGAGTGCATGCCACCGACATTGCATGCCACTGGCTGATGCAGCTTAAAGCAGAATCAGGCTTCTTCCTTGGCTGAAAATGCAACAGAACACAAGTGCTGCAGGGCTGACGTAATGAGGTGTTGATATTTCAGGTGTGAGACTATGCAGGGGTTTCCAAAGTACTGCTGCTGCTTSAAAACCGTTTTAATTGAATCACGTTAAAGAGATGTACCCTCACCAAGAGATAAGGCTTAGGAGAGGAATTTTCAATCATATTCGATAGTCAACAAAAATATTTACATGGTAGTGAATGCAATTTTATCAATCGATCTTTCCTGCATTTTTAAAGTAACTTGTTAATGACCTGTGTTGTAAAGAGCAAACAAAAATGCACAGAATTTAAGTGATTAATAAAAAATCTTAAAAAGAGCCTGACAGAGTTTTATCAAACTTCTTGCACACCAAAGTTCTCCTCTGGGCATGCAATAGATATCTGAAAAAGGAATTCAGAGGTTAATATTTTTTTCTGAATGCTAAAAGACCAGCAGGRTTTTGAATGAAATGTCTTTTCAACCATATGCAAAGCAAAGCTTTTTGGAAAAATATGTAATAAATATTCAGTCTTACATAATTGATGGCAGCATCTAATATTGGTCTCATTATTATTGTCATTTAATTACAGTGTAATTCTCGCCAATATTTTTTCAATGTAATTTAACAAGTTATATGTCATCTGACAGGACCACAAAATGTGTCATTACCCAAGCAATTGACAGCTATGCTGTTTTAAAAACATTGGCTACCCAACAGCATGATTTATACAGGTGTACAATAAAGTATTAATGCAAAATACATCCTTAATAAATCACAGCAAAAAATAAAGAAAAAGAAGTTCTTCAGTCAAAACAGTCCACTGCCTTAATAGCTCAGAAACTAGGAAGTCTGGATTTTATCTGCAATAAATATTAAGATCGGAAGGACCACCATCTAACCTCACCCTCCAGTAATGCCTGCTAAGATTCATCTTCCAGAGCCACTCAGGTATCACCCCTCTAAAGGAAGGGTGAAATACTGGCAGTACCAGTATTGATTAAGGGTACACAACTTCTGCATCTCTAGCCCGATCTCAGCCAGGGAAAAGGCTTCTGGTGATGTTAGAGGATCAAGTCCTCCCAGAGTTCACAGAATATGGTGTAACTAGTTTTCAGAAACGCAAACCAACTAGATGAGTAGGCAAATTCAGTCTTTGCTTCCTAAATCAGCTGTAGACTTACTTTGAGACTATACAGAAGGGGCTTTGGTGACAAGAGCTTCATTCAGTGCTAGGAATAAAACATAGATATTTCAAAATTTCTCGCAAAGAACTATTCTAAAAACACTCAAGGTCATTCATAATATTCCATTTTGATGTTAATGTTTTATTTTGTACTATAATATATAATCCATTGTATTAGGAAAACTGTAATACAAAAGTGAAAAATCATTTCAAGTGAAAAATGAAACCCCAATAATGTTGAAATGGATTATTTTGACATCTTCTCCTTGGTTTTCTTTCAAAAGAAAAATCAGGTGAAATCAAGTTGAGTGTTTGCTGTGCAATTTGGTTTCAGAGGAACCATGACTTCTAAAAGACACAGTTCTTTAAAAATTCTTTTAGCCAATCCGTGATGGTAAAGTACCGTCACTCTCTCCAGCTCTCCGAGCTCCCTTGGGCCAAGCACCCATGCAAAGGAGATGCTTTCCCACCACCCAGGCCCGAGCTCCCTGCACACCAACATTTGAGTCTGACCACTAAGCTTCTAGCAGTTTCATTAACATTTGTTCTTTGTGGTCCACCACCGAAACTTGCCTTAAGGAAACCTGCTTCTCCCGAGAGCAGTGCATCATAGCTAAACAAGTCTTTTTCAAAAGCAGGATACTATGAAAAGTGTATTCCTAATCTTTAAGAAAAGTCAGGAAGGTTTTGTCATTGACATGACTGAAAATTTTAGGTATCAGCTTCCAATAATTCTCGGAAAAGGCAGTAGTGTCACACTAGCATTACCACTAAAAATAACCGATACACATAAAAATAAATAAAATGCCACTTCATCTGATATCTTTTAACAACAAGATGAATACTTGTGCAGCAGGTGGTAAGCTGAAACACATATTTGATGTGAGAACACTTAACTTCATGGGGACTGAGACAATAACACTGTACAATCTTGTCTCTAGGGTCTAATTTGACTTAAGATTTAAATAACAATTCTATATCCCACTTGAACTTGAATGTGTTCTGCTCAGTGTGAAGGCTGTAGAAACTTTAAAGTTCAGAAAGTGTATACAAAAGCTATATACTCACATATAAGGCAAAGTCACTGTAAAAATATTGGGCCAGCATAATCAGCATTTTGCCTTAAAATATTGGTCAGGAAATGAACTTTTCAGCACTAAGATTTCTGCCAACATGGCATATCTATTTTATTTTTTAAAAAAAGATAAACAATAACTATAAATTGTCAAAACTATTCTATAAATCAGCCTACTAGTTTGTTTAGCCATACGGGGAGAATACTTCCACAGGCTTAACTGAACAACTATATATGTCAAACGATGTCAATTTTGGCAATATTGAAAAATTAAAAGTGTAAAGTGCACTGTTTTGCAATCACTTCGTTTTTTTGCAATGTATCTCATTGATGATACCAGTAAAACTTCATTCACTATCTAATGGGGAAGGAATTCACAGTTTTTGGTATCTGCTTACTTGAGAGGTAGGAGATCAATAAAATTGGGTAAATAGCACAGCTGAAAAAAAAAGGAAAAAAGAAAAGCAAAAGAAGAACTATGAGCTTGTATGATGAATGGTATCTATCCTCCTTTTTTGTTAGCCTTCCACAAATATTTGAATTGAAAGAAATTAGGTGAACACTGAGTAAGAAGAGAACATATATTTGTACAAACATTTGTACCAGGATAGTGTATATGGAATTTCCTAGTCAGAAAAAGAAGTAAGGTGATTTGAGACCTCAGGGTTAATCCGGATTTTCTGTCTTCTAGTTCATACCATATTCTTTTTTGTCTTTTGTAAACAAGAACGCCCACCGAAGTGGATGTTTGAAACAACTATACCAGTAAATGACTTTCTTACTTTTTGGGGGGATAAAATATTAAACAATTACATGAAATAAGTATCAACTTGAAAATGTTCTCCATAACTCAATCTTCCTTCAATGTTGTTAGGGAAACATCTCATCTCAAACCTAGGCTCGCTTTCCTTCACAGTCAGATCCCCACTGTTCTCATATTTCTTGACTGAAGTTATCTAGATCCACTTGAGATCACATACAAAGCAAAAAAAAAAAAAAAAAACTCTCTTCATCAATACAGGGCTCCAGCATTTATACATACACGTGTTAACTAACTGCTTTCTTCATAAAATAGTTACTGATTCAGCAAGGATTTGTGGTACTCTGGGCAGGGCAATAGTAAGCAATAAGAACATCATGGCAAAACTGATTATAAAAGACAAAGCTGGGTTATGAGTAAAGGAGTTTCCATTAAATTAAACACCTTTAAAAAAGGTTGCAACTAATATTTTTACTTGTTACTAGAGAACAAATTTTAACATATTAATGTAAATTATTAATAATGTCATGCAGAATGAACTCAGAATCTTGAATGAGAATTAGACCTAGAATTTCTTGAAGTCAAAGAGGCTAAAAACTATAAAAAAAATTGTCTCTCAAGCCAAAGTGGAGAAGGAAACTGTAGAAAAGTGTTGCAGGCCTAGATGAAAAAATAAACCCTTGTAATAACTCTTATTAGAAATAACAAGAAAACCTTTATGAAGTGGAAAAACCTTTATGAAGTGGAAAAAAAGGACTGAGCAGCAAGCAAATCCTTGTTTTAGCAATTAAGGAACATTGGAAGGTAAAGTGACAGTTCCCAGAATCCAGAAAAACTACCGTGACCCAAGTCTGTGGTATGATGAAAGTGTTGATCCCGGGGCAAAGGCCACACAAGTAACAGGAGCAAGGGAAAGAAAACTGCAATAACCATTTACTTCAAATGGAAGGAGCCAAAAGGGTGTAATTGTAAGGAATTGAACTGCTGCCTTTGCAAAATTTTGAAAGGATGTGAAAGGCCCAGGAACATATACTTTTAAATCTACTTAGGCAAAGACAGTGCCATACGACTGGAGAACAGCAAATRTATTTAATGAGGACTAAAGAGGATTTGGGCAAATAGTGGTTCGTTGACCTAAAGTATGTACAGCTTGTTGTATAGGTRTTGAGGAAACAGATAACTAAAGACATATAGGTAAAGGAAATAATAGATATAACGCRATAGGAAATATACTACAAGGAGGGRAAACTAGGCTGACTAACGTAAMAGCTTTCTTTGATAAGATRGTTGATTTTCTAGACAAAGGAAATGGATTCGATCTCATCTATCTAGACTTCAGTAAAGCATATGGTATGATGCCACATGGGAAATTATTTGTTAAGCTGGAAAAGATAGGGATTAGTAGAGGAATTGAAAGATAGGTAAAAGACTGTCTCAAGGAGAGACAGCAAAAGATAGTGTTGAAAGGAAAAGTAGCAGGAGGGTTACCAGTTAGCATAGGAATTCTTTATGGATCAGTTTTGGGTATGATCTTCTTACTATTTCATTTATGACCATGACACAAATATTAAGAATGTGATGATAMGGCACAGGTAGGCACCATCAATGCACAGGAGAGAGGGAATATCGCACAGAAAAAGGCTGGATGACAATAAGAACGGGTGTCATATAAACGAGACAAAAAGCAGTATTTTCAAGATGATGAAGTTAGTCACTTATCCCCGAATGAAGCTAATGCATCTGGAAACTAATRACAAAAATCAGGAATCAGTTAGAAAAGACTGAGCTGGAGAAGCACCCTAGACTGCTAGTYAGTAACAGCACAGAAATGACTGGTGAGACAGTGCGGTGAAAAAGGGTACAGGAGAGCCTGGCTTGCATGAGAAGGTGGGTTTTTAAGTGAACAGACGAGGACAAGCTCCATTACAAAAGTCTCTGGTGAGACTCCACCATGAGCACTGATACTGTCCTGTGACACTGTCTCAGGCAAGATGGATTAAAAATGGACCAGGTGCAGAGAAGGGCTAAACAAAATCATTAGGAAAATCGAAACAAGGAAAGTGTGTGCTAACAACAAAAGTGCTGTTAGAGATGCATATAAATACTGAGTCTGCCAGTAGAAAATAAGCCTTTACTTTCAGTTGTACTCAGCACACATGTGTTAAYACTGGCTGATGCTGGCTGGAGGGATCTGTGTACACGGTTCAGAGAACCCGTCCCATTGGTGTATACAACATTTTGACTTGAGTCAAAATGCCCCAAATCCCCACCAGGCAGGGCCCTCTGTTTCTCCCAGTTCTGAATAGTGCCTCCTGACAAGGGACCCTGGATCTCCAGCACAACATTGTGAGGGAGGAGCAACAGGAATAATAGTAGTAATAACAGCCACTGCAGCAGCAGTAGTAGTAGCATCAACTATCCTCTCCTGCTTTTGGTTCCCAACGTATTTGCTGCATTTCTCACTTACGCTCTCTACTTATTGTGCAGAGTAGATAAAGATCACCATAGCATCAGATGCAGGAAAAATCCTAATGTATGGGCTAAATACAAYGCCAGCATACAGCAGTCTTGGAGCTGTTTCACAGCCCTGCCAGTGGTTATAGACTGGCCAAGACCAATGCCCCACATCACATGCTCATTCCCCGCTGGCCTTCTGGGTTGTCTATTTGATACTCACCGATATTAAAAGCTTTTTGCTCTCATAGTGTGGCATAAAGGAAGAGAGATTACATAGACAATATCATTCACCCTTTTTCATAATATTGCTTAAAAGAGGTAGATTCAGCGCTTTGAAAGCACGTGAGAAAGTTTCAAGTCTCAAAATACGATCCTATTATTTTGTAAAGAACATATGTAACTTTACTTCTGAAAAAAGTTCTACAAACTTTAATAAGAAAGAAAGAAAGAGTGGTGTAAAAATGACACCAAGAAACCATGCACAAAGTTAATAGAACAAAACTCCTTTGTCATATTTTTAGACTATCTCACAGAATTCTGGCTGGGATAGAATGAGCATTTCAGATCTGCAGGTTCTCCAGGAGACAAATACGTATTCTTTCCAGCTGTAACACCTGATGGTTCTGGGCCATGTTCTGCCATAGATTTTCAGATTGCTTTCTTTGATATGGGAAGTTTGGTATAGAAATTGCTGGTGTGATATATCTCTCTGTCTGCTGCATGGCAGCAGACGAAAGCGGATTTGGTGTTAAATTACCGAGTCCGGTGTTGGCTTACATGGACTGCTTGCCATTTCAGGACAGGTAGCCCAAATGTCCACGCCACTCAGAGGGAAGGCTGCAACTGAAACAAACTRGTCGCATTTAAGTATGTTACTTCCATTCAGTCACTGCAAGCAGAAATCCTGCTATCCATTTTTTTCCCTGCTATTCTCTCTGCAGCATTTTTTTTTTTGCAATTTAAGAAATCATACAGAGATAATTAATAGGCTGTAAAAATCCAAGGACTTGGGTTATCGTTTCCCTTGTTTTAAAGATAAGCCTCTGCAAAGGAAAGGATAGGAGTGCAAAGACAGTGTTCTCAAGAGAACTGAACTAGGATGACATCCCATGGAAAAAAAATAGGATGCCTTTTGGGCATGCTCTCAGTTAAATAGTCTTTTTAGGTCACTTTGTTAGAATACCAAACTTTACAGCAAAATTAAATTGGACAACAATAATTTGTCATCATTCAAGGAAACAAGCCAGGAAAGAGAGAGGTTCCAATACCTATCCAAAGAGACAGCTGTAGCCAACAGATTTATTTATAATAATATTATTTGGTAGCAAGGAACTTACCATGGCTGAATGTAAAAAAGTATTTTTTGATGAGTTAAAGAGATTAAGAAAAATCAGGCAGATTTTGACAGAGAATGGTGTGTAAATGAGAGGTGTTATCAGACTGAATCTGGCAGCTCCATTTTTGTTATGGTGAAAAATATCAGTATTATTTACTAAGAAGATTAGGGCTGAATTGGAAGAGAGGCTGGTTGTTGTGTGGAGATTGAGATAAGATAAAGGATTTTACCTTCTATGCACAAGCCAAATGCAATACACACAGGACTGTTATCTCCAGCTCAGGCCTAGCAGAGGTATATTAAGATGTACATTGTAATTACCAGTGGCAGGAGTAGATTTCATAAAGACTATTTTAAACCCTAATAAAACGCTGGCCTTTAATTATACGGCTTTGAAATATTTTTCTTAGTTAATTGCAACAGGAAAAAAAAAGCAACCTAATATTTGAAACTGATTCTTGCACAAGAGAAGGCACAAGCGGAGCAGGCAGTCTTTGCCTGATGTGCACTTGTTTTGCTGTCTGGCTTCATTCTGTGATTTGAATCACAGAGACAACTGAGACTGCTAAACACCTTCCTCATTTTCCCCCGTTATCCAGAAAGCAAGATTAGCAAGGATTGGGGATGGTGGGGGCTGGAAGGGGAGGAAGAGTAAATCTCCTTGCCATGACATAATTAATTAGTTCCAAAAACGAGCGGCACACTCATGAATCACTCATGGGCAGTGGTGACAGTTCCAGCTCCCCAGTAGGCAGCGGTGTATGTGCAGGGCTGTGAAGGGCAATATTATTTTTAACACTGAGAAGTATCCRAAGCAGAAGAGCAAACTGCGTAAGTTGTATGTTTGTCACAAGGCCATTTTAGGTCTGGGTGAGAACACATAGTCATGGGACTGTATGTTATTTTCAATAGGTAATTTTCCTAGTGGAAACCAATCTAGTATTTTTGGAGAAAAAAAACAAACAAACAAGAAACCTCCCTCTCTCCTTGAAGAGATTTGTGATTGCTATATCCCACAATAGCAGCACATCCCCCTCACACACAATCCTCTTTGGCTCTTAAGATCATACTGTTAAGAAACAAGGAGGAGAATGAACCTGGGGCTGCAGAGGAATTCCTGGGAGGCACCGGCACAGTGTACATCCCCTCTATGCCTCCATCCCTTCTCCTGCTAACAGTACTGTTACTGCCCTGGCTCTRTTTTTACAGTGAAGATCACCTTCCCACCTCTTCAACACAGGGGAAATTCCTATGTACAAAAACCTTGAAAAATGCTTCCATCTATGTGTTGAAAGTCCAAAGTTGTCTTGTAATTTCCATAACACTTCCATAACAACAATAATGCACATCTCTCTTTCTTTTTAGTTTAACATCACAAACACGTGTAGTTTAACAAATGTATGTGGTCAGTAGGCCATCCTCTTTGCAGTTTATTATTCATGTAACTAAAGCCAAATAAAAGCCCTCAGACTCTACAATTCTGAACAATATATTTGGGTGTATTCTGGTGCTACACTTCTGAAAATTGTAGAGGCTGCACTTACACAGCTGGCGTTTCATGCTATGACTGCTGTAAGCAGCTAATTAAATTACTACTGACTCTCTACCGCTGAGGGAGTTACTTCTGTAAGCTCCTCATCATATGACCTTCAGTTTTGCTGCGCTGTATAAGGTTACACAATGTTGCCCAACTAGTTTGGTCCAATTCCTTATAGCTGTGGTGAAAAATACAATGTGATATTAAAGAATTAATGATTGTATCATAAAAGCAAAACACGGTTTAAAAAGAAAGTGGAGTCGCAATGGAGGTACAATGCCTCTCGAAAATACATGATTCATCAGACTTCTGTGTAGCCTTCTTTCTATACAAGGGCTGCTTCCAGTATGCATGCTGGAATGATACCTGGGGAATAAGTTTCCAGGAAAGCTGAGGAGGGGCACTGCTAGGGAAGCTGCATAAAATTTTGGCTTCTTTTCTTTGATCTACAACACACCGTTTACTGATATTTACTGGAATTGGTCCCCCAAATCAGCAAAAAATCAGTCCGTACAACTAAGGTTTCTCTAGTGTGGGGTTAAAAACATCTATAGCCATGAAAGTCAGGATAACGATTACTAACGAGTCAGATATAGACCAGCTGCATCCAAACAGTATTCCACTACAAACGGGGGAGGAAAACTCTTGTGCAACTATTCCCTGAACAAGACTGGAGCGCTGCCTATCGTGCTGGTGCTTGGATTCGTCATGTTCCATTGCTGCCGTGCAGCAGTCTCGGCAGTTGCTGAGACGCTACTCTGTAAGCAGAGCCATCAGAGAATAATTCTTCTCTACACGTCGCTTCGTTAGGCGCATCAAGGTTGATCTGAATYTAGTGCATGTCTTGGTGTAAGGGTTAAGCTTCACTCGTTTCCGGCTATGTTAATGGCAAAATAAATCCAACATCGCTGATAGACCACAGTGGACAACTGAAGACAACTGTTGTTGTTTGTGGGTAGTTTCATTACCAGAAATACATCCTATATATCAGAAGTCAGAACCACTGTCCAAGTCTTGTCTTGCCCCTGAGCCGGTGCAGCCACATTCCTCCTTTTCCTTTGACTAGATAGGCATATTCCTAGACATCTTGTTTTGAGGAGCTGGCCCTGAATCAATTTAGTAAGAATTAGATTTAAACAGAAGTGACAAATAATTCATTCAGGTTCATAAACGCCCAGAGTAGGTAAGACTTAGATCCTGAGCTACAAGGGGTCACTCAAATGAACAGTGATGCTCTTTTCCTGCACTTCCAACCAGTTTATTTTGAAATAAAGCTGCACTGTACTAATAGGCTAGGATCCATTAGAATCACTAACAGYTCATCTTCATCCTTAGTTACTGGTAGCCAGGCAGTGTAGAAAATCCATTGCCTGTACTGTAAATATTGTATTCTGCTGCAGATGAGTCATCCACCCATGAACATAATGCTAAACACAAAACTGATATAGTGTTTTTGTAAACTGGATAAATTGCACTTTAATGTGCTTTCTGGAAAATGATCATTTAGAAAATAAATGCGTTTGTTCCATGGTCAGAAGTAGGTACCCATAGACATCTTGCAACGTAAAATGCATTCAGCTTTCCTTTAACAGCTGAAGGAATTATCTCAGCACTTTAAAGTAAAGTTAGACCCATGAGCAAGTAAATATAGTAGAACCTGAGGCATATTTATATCTCCTAGATGTATATTTGCTTTTTTTATTAACAAAACTCAGTTGACTGAAAATGACAATTTTCTTCAATAAAAAATAAGAGAAAARAAGAAAATTCAAAACCTGAAATGTACAGCTTTGGTGTTTTAGGGTAACAGGAAGCTTACTGATGGAAGTGTAAATAAATAAATATTCCTTGGGCAAAACATTCTTGTCATTTCACATTATAGCATTTTTCTGCAGAGTTTTTTGCTATTAATGTTAACAAGCTGCATGTGAACAAATACCCTGCCAGGATTCGAGGACACCAGCTCCTCTTCACGGTGATGACAAGTAGAATCCATTTGACCTACATAAATTTCGGGGGAAAAAAACCTCTTTCTCAAACAGCTCCCCAGACCTAGTTTGGAGAGCACAGACACTTGTTATGCCTCAGAATCAGCACCTAGTGCAAGTGAGAAGGCAATATGAAGGGGAGTTTCTAGACAATCTAGACTACTTTTTAAGATGTTTAACTCTGAGCATTGAAAGTTATGGAAGATGAGTATCTTGTATATTGTTGTCAGAGATCATTTTCCTGGTATATTCCTGATGGGTAACTGAGATACAAAATTGCAAGCTTTGCATGTCACAGAAAGTTCCAAAAAGAAACAAAGTGCTATTCCCTAGGACAGAGAATCATTATTTGGTTCCTTTCTCCACCTGAGAAAGTGTAGCTACAGTAATGACTTTTACTTTTGGTTGCTAGCAAATAGCACTGTACCTCATTGGATTGGCCCCAAAGAGCACTGGTCTGATTTAAAATCTACTGAAGTCATGGGGAGTATTTTTCCTTTGATTTCACTCAGCCTTGAACCAAGGATCTTGGGAAAACAGTGCATTTTCTGTGTGGCTCTGAGCATCTTTTACTCTTTGCAGATTTTATGGCACTTGATGCATTCAGTATCTTGCAAAATAAGTCATTTAGAAAGAAAGCTGCTTTGCTTTCCTGGAAGCACAGCCTTAATATTAGAAGCACAAGGTACACCACTGTTATGTTAGGGGAGCAGCACAGTGAATTAGAGATAAAATATATACATAGGCAGGTAACTTGGCTGAAACAATCAAACCTTTTTTGCATGATAAATACATTAAGTATGGTTAAATCTGTAATCCTCAATGTAGGAAGTAGTTTAAAACAGTTAAGATTTGGAAAAACAGAAGATACACAGTTGAACAAACCTAGAAATACTTAAATCCAAATTATGCTCGCTTTGTTTCTGTTTTGGAATTTCCAGTGACTTGCAAAGCTTGCAGTTTTAATCTCAGTTACCCATGTTATTTAGTATGCTAAGGCTGTCTCCAAAATTTCCTGCTTGCACATTTTTTTCAAAAATGATATCTCAAAGGCCATAAGGCAGAAATCTTGTTTCTAACTTTGGCTGAAAGTGACAATGTTGGTCGTGTCTTTGTGGGCTCAATGTGCTGTTTGGTTGTTGCAGAAAAGAGGATTCCTTACTGTTCCAGCTATGATTACATGCTCAGATACTATCTTGATGGCTTTAGGAGACATCCATGTGTGCAGTGGGGTGCGACTGGTTGACACAAAATAATTTTTTTTCCAATTTGTTCCATGGTGACAGTAATTCAGACAAGAAGATGATTTTGCTTTCTGCTGTAACCTTCTACCTGTTCAATAATTCCAAGGTAATACAATGGATATTTACAAAGACTTTATTTATACATATGTTTGTAAATCCAGGAAACGAGAAATAATTGCTCATGTTAACAGATTCTGCTATGCATAGAATTGTTTTACTCTACAAGAATTCTAAATCTGTCAGTTTTATGTTTTGTCTGTGTACTTTTATGCAAAAGAACTACCTCATGCATAAGTAGCTCTTATTACTTTTTGTGTGTATGCATGCTGTTTCTTCTAGAAAATATGAGATGTGATGTTGGCATATGCTGAGTACCTCTGACAGTCAATTATTGGCAGAGAGTGCTCAGAGGAAACTTAAAGATTAAATATTTATCTAGATTGGCTATATAGCCTTTTTTTTGCAACAGAGACTAATGTGTTTCTTGAAAGAACAGATCAAATAATTCTTAATTTAAGTTACTGAATTACCTGCCTCCACTCCCCAACTTTGGTACAACTGCACTGAGATCTTTGGGAAAGCAATATTCCCAAGGCACCATAAAATAAAAAGACATCTCTTTTCCTAACTGAGTAATACAATTCAGCTAAGGGCAGAGCACACATTAAAATATATTGAGTGTTTTCAAATCCTTATAGGTTTTAAACATTCAATCGTTTATGGCTTAAACAGCTATTACACATGGCACGAACACAACTTATTTAAGCTCATAAGTGAATTTGAACAAAAAATCACAAATCCTTATTTGAATTTTAGTACTTGTGTGCAGATTTTGTGCCTGAGGACGCATATAACCAGAATATATATAGGGAAGTACTGTCTTCCCGGAGTACATCATAGATACTAGTGTTTCTCTAAAATTAATCAAGATAAAAAGTAGARTACAGATCCAGCAAGTGTTTGTGATACTTAAGCAAGGTCATAGATTGGATTAATTCCATCAGATTGTCAAACTCCGTACTTTACAAAGAGATCTCTGTACAATTATTTAGTAAATAGTTGCATCAATGAACTTTTAGAGTTCAAATCCAGCTATCAGGAACATTTTCAAACAGTTTTACTAGGGATTTTTTATTGAATGACAGAAAAATATTTCCATTTTCAACCTTATTGAGTCCTTGCATCTTGTAAATGCTGGTGATAAACAAGCAAATGCACTGAGTTGAGTGTAATGGTACAACAGCAGTCAGCCTTTCCAATTGCTTCYCCTGATTCATGGTTGTTACCTCAGGTTTATTATCAGAATGACTCATCTCTAATCCAGACTCTTCAGGCCGTGAGAGATCCTCAGCCACATTCTTCGGATACCTGAGGTAAAATCATATGATAAAGACTGACCAGCACATAGAAAACATTTTGCTTTACTTTTTTTTTTTTTTTCTAGTGGGCTCATGTACATTTTGAACAAACACAGAATCTTTGCTATCCCCACATGTAAAATATCTCAGGAAAGAGAGGTGATTATCCGAGATCACCTTTTGTTAGCTGTTGAAGGGAAAGAAATGCCAATTCCACGCMTCCCCACTTACCAACACCTCATGACCCTCAGTAATGAAAGCAACTGAGAGATCTAATTGTATTCCCATGGATCTTCGGCTACAGATGGGAGATCAACGCACAGAARAACAGTGCTCCTCTTGTGCTACATCCAGGTCATAGTCCTGAAAGACAAAGTTCAAGGAATACCGATGAATCAAAGTATTCAAGATGCTGCGATCACGCAGCACTTCTGCTTTCACATTCCAGCCCCAAAGTAGACAAACAGATATTTCTAGCATTAGTGGTGTGGCAGTAGAATAGGCACCATATATCTCTTTTTTAAGGCAAGCCATGCACTGCAGAGCAAAGTGAAAAGACTTGGGAGTCTTCCTCACCCAGAAAGGCATGAATCTACCCTATTAGTTACAGCACAGATTTTTTTTTGCRTGTATCCAGAGCATCAGGAACTGACAATAGCTGAGAAGTGACCAGGAAGCACCTAGCACGTGTTCTCTCTAAACAACATCCTGGCTGCGTTCCACATGGACGGTGAGCTCAGTCAAATCTCATCGGTTTTAGCTAACAGCTAAAAAGAAATTTCCTCACAGTGTGAGGAATTTACATCAGCAGCCAAGTGAAGACAGCTAGGATTAACCAGATGTCCACCAACTCAAATAAATCCACTCATCAGGATTTTGCAGAGGGTATAGACAGTATAATTTGCCTATTTGACAAATTGTGCCTTTATGATATAACTAGTTAGTTTCCACATAGTAATTCTATTGCTAGTGCTCTCTATTGTCCAAAAAAATGTAAACACATATTTTATAAGTTACTGATTGTCAATTTGCGAACAAAACATTGGAAGACACATTTAGGAACCACCTTTCAGCTGAGGACAAAAGATCACTATTAAGATATATTAAACCAGCAAGAGAACAGGCTGCTGACAGYAATTTATTTTACCTCAAGGCGTTCTGGAAGACTCAAGGTTCTGTTAAATACTGAGTAGAAACTATCAAAACAGATGCTGTCTGGCAAATATGTCTCACCCTAACAGTGTTCCAGGACTCACCCACTTAATCAGCATCTTCTAACAGACAGTGTTTTGGAGCAAGTAACCAACTATTTTAAATGAGTTGTGCAGTTCAAACTATTACCTTATTGAGATATCATTTTCTATTGCTAACCAAAGGTCTAGAACTCAGCAACACGGATTAAGAATTTTTCATCTTGACACTCTATCTAACTTGCACAGCAGGATAGAAAAAGCACTGAAGTCATCAGCAGTCCTCTATAAAATCATTTCTGTTTTCTCACCTTACCCACCTTTCTAATGAATGAATTCTTATATTTTTCTGTTACTACTGCTGCTGCTGCTGCTACTGCTACTACTACTACTACTACTATTTCCATGACCATGCAGAGGATCTTGTCAGGACTAGAGCCATTTCATAAACCCTGTCTGCACTTCACTAAATGACATTGTCAACCCAAACAGTCTGCAAACCAGCTAAATTGCATTTAAGAAGGTATTGATAGAAGGGGTAATGTCTAGATTTAGCCTTTTTGTACACGAGGAAGAGAGAAACAGAGAGATTAAGATCCATTGCTGCTGTCTCATAGTGCCGGGCTCAGGTAGGGTATAACTTTAGCAGGCAGGGAGAGGCTGCTTGCTGTCCTGGTGAGCACCACACTACCCATAGAGAAAGGAGGTCTGTGCCCACTTGCTTTTGTTTGTTATCTTCCCCCTCAAGGTTTGATGGTATATGTTTTTTTTTCCTTCATTTTGCTTCTGTGGCTGCCATGCTCTAACAAGTGCTGCTCTGGTAGTCCAGAAGTTGACAAGTGTCATGTTGATGAAGAAGAGATGAACCCTGCAGAGACTAAGAAGTGCTGGCTGTGTCCAGTTATGTTTGATGGGACTCCTGAGGTGAGGCTGCTGCTTCAGATGCTCCAACATGGTGCTGACACAACACCTTCAGGACCTAGAAGGTGCATGACTGTCAGGCCAGGGTAGCTGGCAGCAGCAGTCTGAACTGCACCTATTTTAAAGCTCATGATAAAGAACACGGTACAAATGATTAAGATTGTCATTGGTGACTGTGTTTATGCCTTCCTGAACTCATTCAAAACCTAGTCCTGTTGTGTAGATTTTTCTCTCCCAAAAYGTATCCAAATCACCACCCTGTTCTTGTTGAAGTTTCTTGAAATAATCAATTTAACATTCAGAACAGTGATATACAAAAGTARTTTCTATAGCATAACCTGAAGAAAAAAATGTAAATCAGAAATTGTCTTTCATATGAAGAAATAACCTGTGATAGTTTTGATTGAGTGATTGATTGAATGATTATTTTATAATAATACTTCATATGCTGTGCTTGTTAATCTAACAACTTGTTTACAATAGGCACTTATAGGTAATATTATAAATACATAATGCATCAAAAGTGACTGTATTTTGTTGCCTAATGCAGAGAGGAACAGTGCACTGCCAAAATGGGTAGTTATGTGTATTTTATCGGGCTACCATTTCATTAGCTAGATGAGACCTGGCCACTGGACRTAAGAGCTTGCACTTATTACTCTAACTGTGGCACTCAAAAGAATGAAGTTCATTGTCAGATAAAATAAATACCTCCTAAAATCTTGGCTCTCTTGCATATATTCATTTGTGCTCCTGCACATTATTGTTGCCAGAGGTATATCTTCTCTGATAATGGTGATAATAGGAGTCAGTTAGGACTAGCAAAGCTATTCTGCTTGATGTATTAGCACTTCCATTTTAGAATAATCCTACTAGCATGATTCTGTAGTATTTACAATTTTTATAAGTACCGATTATATTTTCAAAGTGGGATAAAATTAGTGCATTGTACCCTGTCGTTGCTACTTTCTATAGTAGTCAGCTGTACATATTGAACAATGCCATATGAATGTAATTTTGAGAGGTAAGAGCTTGATTCTTTAAAAAACACTTACATGGGCAGTATGAGCTCATGCTAAGGATCTTCACCATATGAATATTGTGCATACAGTTTAGTTAATAAAGAAAGCCAGAGTTACAAGGACACACAGTGGAATGTGGGTCGAGTTCTGGCAAATGAACATTTTTTTCACCTCTGAAGTCCATTCAGCAGCCAAGAAAAACGTATCTTATCATACCATTTGCACACTCGACTTCTTCTCAGGGAATAATATCTCTTTATCTAATTTGCAGCTGTTGATAGCGGACTACTTTTGGCCACYGGTAATGAGTGAGATTTGGAAAGAGAGGCTTCTGTAAGGATTGTCTGTGTAGGAATGATGGATGACTTTCAGCAGCAAAGATTTTTCTAACAAATGACATTCCAAAACAGAGTCTTATAAAGTACTCATGGCTAATGTCAATAATTCTCTCTTTGCCAGTTTAAATATCCTTCTGATACTCTCACACCCTCACTGGTACAGTACTCTGGCAAAATTAGCAAGCTAATGTCACCACTCCTTGTAGATAAACACATGTGTAAAGTGTCAGGCATAAGGAGGAGATTACAGAACACATATTTCTGAGTGCCACTTATGAATACAACACATGTAGTGCATGGAAATGTTGACATCATCTAAAGAGGAAAGCAAGACTTGCAACCAGAGTGGATTATATCATTAGCCAGCCTGGAAAGTAATCATTCCTTATGGCTGCCAGAATCTACCTCTGTCCTAGAGCTCCTATTTTCCTCAGGAAAAATAAATCACTAAATTAAAATAAACATCATGAATGGGATATTTCCCAAAAATATATGTGGCATACATCTTTTGCATATGGATTTTGCAGAAAAGTGCATTTAAGAGAGCCCCTCATCTTGTGCTCTGCCTGAGAAAGATATTGCATTAAGTATGGGAAGGAAGTGTGTGTCAGAGTAGGGATACAAATATAGAGGATTTCCAGAATGTATACTGTGAATATGATTATGAGCCAGTGAAGTTGCAGCAGTGACACACAGAGACTTCAGCTGGGATTAAGAGTCCACAGCAGCAGGTGCTGCACACAGCTCAAGGCATCCCTGCCGCAGAGAGCTTAYGGTCCAATAACTGAAGCAATACACAGAACCTGGAAAATGAAACCTTTAAACCAACAAGATACAAGCTTACYCTCCTTGCAGGCATCTGCATACCTCCCTGATCCTATCACTTCTCTTAGTAATACTAAAATTTTACGTGTCAACTATCACACCAGGTCATTCTCATCAACGTTGCTTCAGTAGATGTGGACTTTGAGGAAACATTCAAAAACAGAGAGGCTTAAAAATGAGTCCATTGGGTCAAAAAGAAACAGCGATGTACACATAAGCTAATACACAGGAACAAGCTGCAGGCCTGACGACAGCTAAGAGGCAAGGCAAACTGTTTGTAGACCTGAGGGTGAGAGTAAGGAGAAGAAGGAACAGAGCACAGAAAGAGTCAAAGGCAGGACAGGATGCTCAGAGTCATGGGTATAACTGTAGGGGTGGCCTGTTTTCTGCGTGCACTAGACAGATGGTGCAAGTTTTAGGGCAAGAAAGACCACAGAAAAAGAGGTAGTAAGATGCAAGAAACTACAATTTAGATGAGAGATTTCCTTGTTWTGACATCAGAAGATGGGCTTGATCAGTGTCTTGGAAGGATGAAATGTCAGGTGTCTAAGATCACAGGAAYGACAACAATGTTATCAGTGTAGCCAAGAACAGGAATCAGAATAGGAGTACTGAAAGGAAGTTGAAGCTTGGTTAGCTTGGTTTTGCCCGTGTTAAGTCAAAGCTGTAGATAAAGCATTTTCAAAAGAGATGACAGGTGGATAGCTGAAACACAGCAGTTATGGAGAGAGATAGACTGGGACTGGCAATGTAAATTCTCAGATTTCCATCATAAAAAATATTCCAAACAGAGCTGTCTGCAATTTTTTCCTCAAGGCTTGGTTTTGATTTTTTTTCCTCAAGGCAAAAAACCTATTTTTGCTAAAAGTTATTAACAAGATGAGGTGCTTGTCATGGAGGGGAATGTAGAAAGTGAGAGGTCAAAAAGAAGCAGTGCTTTGTGGCTAAAGGGTGAAGGATGTAACCTTTGTAGGGATTGGGAGATTTGATCCAGGGTTTGCTACAGGCAGAGGATAAAAAAAGTCAGGCAGCTGTTTGCTGCATACCTTTGCAGAAGAGTCAGGCCATGAAGAAGGTGAGGCACCCAAAAGGGAGGGAGCAGTTGCACAAGTTGCATCTGGGCAGATTGAGTGGGTGTGCAAGATTATATACCAGGAAAAGATGTGGAAAAAGATTGTCATTGTTAGTGACACTGTAATTTGTGCCTGCACTGTGCTCAGAAGAACCAGAGGAGAAGCACAGAAGGAATGAGGACTGAGTCTGAAAGCCCCATGAGGAGGACAGATTGATGAGGCTGGGTGGAAGGCACGAAGGTAGAGGAGAAGTAAAGCAAGAGTCAGAGGAAGTAGGGATTGAGCAGGAGGAGGTGAGAGTCCATGGTGGGATAAAATGGCCAACCCACTAGCCAGCAAGAGCACAGTGGTGGCATCCCTGCCCTGCTACACATTAAGCCCAGCACATGGGGAATGCTAGTGCAAGGAGACCGACATGTCACAGGGGCCTAGACGACAGTGACAGGTAACACTTGTGAGGAAGAGATTCTGTTCACTCAGATAAAAATATGATAACCTTTAATCTTCATGTGTTTCATGAGCAAAAAGCAAACATACTTACGGGCAAAGATGAAGACAAAGCACTAATTTTACTTTTCTCCTTTATCTGTTGCTCACTGAATCCTACCATAGCATGCTTAAGACAGAGGCTATAACCACAGTATTTCTGGCTTGTCTAAAGACAGGAACAACTACAGTGCTCACCTCCTCACAAATATCTGTGTGCTTACTATTTCTGCAGTTTTGCAGCATATAACACACTAAAGCTAAACTTTTGCGTTTCCAGAGTGTTAGCACAAACTGTCCCAGAGCACTCAGGCCTGCAGATGACTGCAGTCTCCCAACGTTTTTTTTTTTTTTTTTTTTTTTTTGGATGACATTTCACACCAAGGAAGCTAAGACAAAAAAGAAGTGCCTCATTCTTCTCAAACAGACCTACTGCAAGTGGACACAGGGGTCAACTTGGCACTGAACTCTGTGGGCAAGTGTTCTGCAAGATTTGGGGCACAGCAGAGCTGTGGAGCTCTTCCCCAAACTCCCTGCACTCTTCTTTGAGTAAAAGCTGTGGAGTTCTTCCCCAAAACTGCTCAGCACCTTGACACTTCAGACCCTAAACTGAAGTCCAAAGCTGTTCTCTCTGCACATGACAGGGTTGAGACCAGCTTCACTGTTTCTTAAACAGCACCAGACGGGAAGAAAAGGGACATAGCTACWTGATTCTTCTTTCTGAGCTTTCTCTTCCAGACTTTTCCTTCCATGCAGTTTTCCACTCTCAGATCATTACCTATGCAGGTAATACTGAAGATTTCCTCAATAATAAGGGATGGTTACAGATGTCATCTCCAGACATATGGAGGAAAAGAAGGTGATCAGGAGTAGCCAGCATGGATTCACCAAGGGGAAATCCTGCTTAACCAAGCTGATAGCCTTCTAGGATGGAATGACTGGCTGGGTAGATGAGGGGAGAGCAGTGGACGTTGTGTACCTTGACTTCAGCAAGGCTTCTGACACTGTCTCCCATAACATCCTCCTAGAGAAGCTCAGGAAGCGTGGGCTAGAAGACTGGATAGTGAGGTGGATTGAGAATTGGCTGAAAGGCAGAGCTCAGAGGGTCGTCATCAGTGACGTGGAGTCCAGTTGGAGGCCTGTGGCTAGTGGCGTCCCCCGGGGCTCAGTACTGGGTCCCATCCTCTTCAGCTTCTTCATCAGTGACCTGGATGAAGGGACAGAGTGCCTCCTCAGCAAGTTTGCTGATGATACCAASCTGGSAGGAGTGGCTGACACACCTGAGGGCTGTGCTGCCATTCAGAGAGACCTGGACAGGCTGGAGAGTTGGGCAGAGAGGAACCTCATGCGGTTCAACAAGAGCAAGTGCAGAGTCCTGCACCTAGGGAGAAATAACCCTAGGCACCAGTACAAGCTGTGGGCTGACCTTCTGGAGAGCAGCTCTGCAGAGAAGGACCTGGGAGTGCTGGTGGATGATAGATTGACTATGAGCCAGCAATGTGCCCTTGTGGCCAGGAAGGCCAATGGTCTCCTGGGGTGCATTAGGAAGAGTGTTGCCAGCAGGYKGAGGRAGGTGATCCTGCMCCTCTACTCAGCCCTGGGGAGGCCTCATCTCRAGTACTGTGTCCAGTTCTGGGCTCCCCACTACAAGAGAGACATGGAGCTACTGGAGAGAGTCCAGTGTAGGGCTACGAAGATGATCAGAGGGCTGGAGCATYTGCCCTGTGAGGAACGGCTGTGAGAGCTGGGCCTSTTCAGCCTGGGGRAGAGAAGACTGAGGGGGATCTTATCAGTGTGTACAAGTACCTGAAGGGAGGGTGTCAGGGGGACAGGGACAAACTCTTTTCAGTTTTGCCATGTGACAGGACAAGAGGCAATGGGCAGAAATTGAAGCACAGGAAGTTCTGCCTGAMCGTGAGGGGGAATTTCTTCACTGTGAGAGTGACGGAGCACTGGAACAGGTTGCCCAGAGAGGTTGTGGAGTCTCCTTCTGTGGAGATCTTCAAGGCCTGCCTGGATGCAACCCTGTCTAACATGCTGTAGGTGACCCTGCTGAGCAAGGAGGTTGGACTAGATGATCTCCAGAGGTCCCTTCCAACCTTACTGAYTCTATGATTCTATAATTAATAAGTAAACAGACCCAGCCATTACTGGACACTGAATAGTGCTCGATTGAGAAGCCTTGTATTTTCCTTAACTTATATTGTCTTATAACCTGAAGTTCTCCAGTTCATTGTGTTTGCCTAACTTTTAGCAGGCAAAGAAGATTACCTGTCATCTCTGAGATCTGTCATTAACCAGAGGTACTCGAGGCCCCACTTCTTACCAGATAAAACAATAAAACTCATGTCAATATCTTTCTTAAAACTCAAGTGAATCACATCACAAAACTGACCTGATTTATTTTGAAAGTGAAGTACACTTTGGATCCACTTCATTTGAAATGCTCTACAGGCTAACAGAGGAACAATACCCCTGCAGAAAAAATTGAGGTGCTTTAAGTCTGGCGCACAATCAAAATTATTGTAAAAGTCACAGGAGGTTCAGAACAAGTGTTCTGTATTTACTTCATTTATTACAGATCAGTAGGAGATAAAAAAGTTGCTCTTAGTTTTTGCATCCTAGCCATACTTTCATTCCTAAGATAGATGTTCTCAGATGTGAACACAGATTATACGTTCTCATAAGAATGGAAAGGGTAGCACAGAACTGGTAGCACGGCAACTTAACCCTTTTACCATTTAATGTTAAGGAACTCTGAAAATATATTTTGAATTAAATAATTAGAAAGAAATAGGCAGAAGACACACACAATTTAGATTAGTGCAAAACTATATTTCTGAGATATACACATAAAATATGTCTGCGTGAATAAATACCTCTGTATTTAGTAACTCACCATGTATTGCTCAAAGGCTACCCAATCCTTTCATGAAATTGTAAATGTCAGCAGCAGTAGAAATGAATTCCTGCATACACTCTAGAGACCAATACAATTTGGGGATTGTTTTGGGACATGTCACATATGAAATGCTTTGTAACTCCTATTGGATCCATTACCAAAAAACAAACAAACAAACAAAAAAGATATGTGAGGTATAGTACAAGGAATCTCCTCCTCTCTAGTGTTTGGGAACTTCATGCAAGCACCACTGTAATCCTGATGAAACCCTTATAGCACTATGCTATAGCATTTATAGAAAATATCTTTTGTTTGCATCTCTGGGCATATAAAGACACATCAGCCTTTCCAAAAGCAGCTAAATTATTTTTAAGCTGAAATACATTTTAAGAAAGGGCAGATGAAGATGCAGCTTATCTGTCACTGAGGAAGAGCTGAATTGCCTTTATGTTGTCCTTCAAGCTGGTGTAATGGGTGCAAGTGGCAGGACACCATGCTTCATGTTTTATTTTCAGCTGCAGCCATTTGAAGCTTCTCAGAAATGTGAGCAGTACTGCAGATGGAGTGGTTTGCAGTGTGCAGGTGAAGTGGTCAAATGTGCATAATGAATGCAATTTCTCACGACTGTGCAGTTTGTCACATATGAGTCATCACATGTGAGAGATTAGTTTCTCTATAGCCAATTTACTTATCAAATATATACAGATCTATTTTTCTTCTGTACCACGGAGAAATCAGTTCTTTTGGGCTCCTTGTCATGGAAAACAGCCATAGTTTTACTCAAATGGATAAAACTGAACAACTGTCAGATTGTTCTCATAATTCAGAAGAGGGGTTTAGACAGATGGTAAAACCTGTAGTGCAAGGCTTGTTTGTTTTATTTTATCTTATTTTACTGGCCATTAAAATTTTTTATAATTAGGACAAGATACAGAGAAGAAAAGCCAGTTTAAATTCTGACACCCCATAGCCTTATGGAAAATGCTTTGCTTTTGCTGTGACATATAAGGTTAACAGAATATCAACAAGGAGGAACTGCTGAGCATGTGATAAGTGACAAGTATTAACATGGTAAATCATGTATTTAAAATTACTATGGGCTTTATCAAATGTTGCTCTGGAAAAATGAACTATCACACAAGGAAAGATGAAGTGACAAAATGCTACTGAATCAGATAAGATTTCAGTGCGTGGAATTTGGTAATATTTTACAAATATGGATCTAAACCATCACTACTATTTAATATTTAGCCAGGAGTGATGCTACTGAAGTTCTGCCTACATCTAGTTTTGGTTAGTGAAATTAAATTTTGCCTGTAGACAAAATTATATATGTTTCAATGTATGTCAACTATACTTAAAACACATTAATGCGTTTTTAGAGTAATTTCTATGACAGTGAAATTATTGCCTCTCCCCCCCCCCATTGCTGTCACACAGGACTATAACCAGTGCTTACGTGGAAAAGTAATATTAGAAAATGCATTAAAGATGATTTATCAGCTGGAAATAGGAAAGAGAGCCAAGAGCAGGTGATGAACTCTTCAGAACTGCTGCATTAAGCTGAGACAGAAAAGGCTGTTCCATTATTTCAACTGACCTGAAATATATAATCAATTGAGACCAAGTTCCAATCTCATTCACTCTAGTCTAATTGCATAGATTTCAACAGCATTACTCCTGTTTTCTACTTACGCAAGTGATCGTCATAATTTGGCTTTTATTTGGCCCTATGGAAAATATGATAAAAGAGCCTCATAGAAACCACAATTATCTAAAGCTCCAGGCATGCACTGCTGACTCCCTTTTAGGGGTAAGGTCTTACATACTCCGCTCTTTGCAAATGAAGCAATGAGTTCTTCATCAGAGTTACTTGGTCAGACAGGTAGGATTTAGAGCTAAAAGGTAAAATCAAAAACCCAGAAGTCTCCAACATCTAAAAAACAGCCCAGTTGCCAATAGGCAAACAGTACAAATTGTTCAGTGCTGGTTTAATACACTCAAGGAAGAGATGCTGCTTAACTAGTAGCCTGCCAAAACCTGTATCAGCTGCCACTTCCAGATATAAGTAAAATGCAGTCCCATGTAGAGCACATTACAGTATCTAATCTGGCAGTCACAATAGGTGATTGATGCAAGATTCTCTCCTAGTAGAAAAAGTATTTGACATAGGAGGTTACTTAGCAACATTTAGACATAGGGCTTAAACAACAGTAGGGTGGAAGTATAGTAAGTGCATACAAGAGGACCACAACTCAAGACTGACCACAATAATTTGAGGAAGTGCAAATGGTGTCTTTCCACATGGTTAAGACTTCCCCAGGGTATTTACTCATGGGGAGGATAGTCTAAATCTCTTCCTTGCACTCCAGTTGAATTCTGCCAGCAGTGGCTGTGATGGGAACCTGCCACACTGCCTCAGCCCAGCTATGCTGGTGAGTCATCGCCGTCATCCATTTCATCCACTTCTGGATTGTCTGAGGTCAGTGACACAGGGAATTTGTGTTCAGCCTGCACCACATGAAAATCCTGTCTTTAATAGATTTCMTTTTCTGGAGATCTGCTAGTTAAGSTTATGCCAGTGCTCAGTGCAGCATTTCCCTTTTCTGTAACCTGTAGCTCATCAAGGCATGCAAATGTTCACTCACACAGTGATTAGCCCTGAGAAAGAAGACAGTGCCAAACAGAGTATCTTTTAATAATTCCATTCTTCAGAAAAGGAATCCCAGGATTCATCTACTACTTTCTGCGGCTACAAAAGAGTTCTTTTTACGCTCTGGCATTCGCTTGGGCCCAGTCTGATCTCAGCTTCATGGATTTCACGTAACAGTAATGCCATTAAAATCAATCATTTAGGAAGGAAAAAGATCTCAAATCTGACCGGTCGCAGACTCTTTTGCAGTATATGCTGCGTAGCACCACGATAGGTTGCGTTGCTTAATAGTCTTTCCTTTTTGGTAGAAAAAGACAAGATGGCTTCCCAAAAGGTAACAGAACAAAACTTAAAGGAAAGATTTTCCGGGAGCTACAAGAAGTAAACCTAGACCTAGTCTCCAAGCTTAGTGTCTCCAGTACTAGAAAGCTTATAGCTGGTGAGGGATACTGCATCTCTTACCAATACAYGATTTCTACAGAGTAACCGAATTTGAAATGCAAACTTTTAAGTGTCTTCAACTTCTACAGTTTAAACAACTAGTTTAAAAATACCTTTGTTCACTTGATATATTTGAACAATCACACGGAAAAAAAAATCTCTTTCACTCGAATAAGCAGTTGTTCATTTTTCTGAAGTAAATGTAGAAGGAACTTGAACTCAGAAGGAGCTGTATGGGGTAATCAGCACATTACTCAGTGTAACGATAAAGTCATCTCTGTTTTCTAAGGCATTAGAYGATTGTGTGATAGTGGTATTATACTTTATCAGCATTAATATATCAGCTACCTAACTGTACTCAGAAACCCAGAGGTTGCTTCCTCAAAAACCATAAACGCAGCAGAGCATTCCAAGGCACTTTCCGCTCCCGAAATATCTCACGAGTCAATTTGCCAGTCTCATTTTCAGATGATGCAACTATTTATCTCACATGACTAGGCCTATAGAAAGGTCCCCGAAGAGGAGCGGCCACTGCGCCACCTGCGGTGCCGAGGGGCTGCCGTGTTGGACAGCTCCCCGAAACGCCGCCTTCGCGCCTGCATCTTCCCTCATCTGGTGGACAAGCCTCGACTGAAAAGGTCTGGTTTACCTAGGGGACCGGCTCCTCCTCCTCCCCATTTTTATACTACTGTGGGGTTAATAGCTATGTCGTGTGGGGTCAGGGAAGACATCTGTGTCTCAGATAATATGCTTACGGTGATTACCACACATAATTGACTGACCTTCCCTCATTCTTTTCCTGCTGCAGGCCATGGCTGATAGGGTGAGATGCTCTAGAGGAGTTTATTTTCCATCACATGCTATTGTGCTGCTGAGCAAATATTTTAGCAAGCTTTGAATGAATCACCTTTCAGGCTTTGGGTTTGACGGTTAAAATATGAAGGCTGTGACCAATCTAATAATATTAGATTTTAAATCAGCTTTGGGAGAAAACATGGGAAAATCCTACTTAAAACCATTTATAGTTTCCTAATAAAATCCTGTTTTGAGTGCTGAAGTCAATGTAAATTTTTGAGAATTCTTGTTCTTTCTTTTGCCCTCTCTGCTGGCTTCGTCTCCTCACCTCGCCTGGAACGTTTTAAGCTCTTGAGTGTGTTTGTCTGAAAAGGTATCTGCAATAATAAATAAATAAATAAATATTCGTGCATTGCAAGAGCCAAGCTTTAAAATGTGAAATACTGAGTTCTAATTTAATACACTTTCTTCAAGAGAGAACATTGGAAACCCCTCCTAGTTCATGGTGCTATGTGATAGAAATACATGACTGTGTTGGACTGTTCTGCATAAGTAAGAATTTCCTTTTATAGGCAGGAAACAAACAAACAAACAAATTCAACAACAAAAAGGTATTTTTCCCTCTGTATATTTAAAAATGAAAAAGGAAAATTCATTTTTAGTTCCAAGGTACACTTACAAAAGGCATGGAGTAAATATAGCCGGAGAGGGTTTTTTTTAATACTTCCAAAGGAGAACTTCATTTGCAACATTAAGATTTTTAACTTTCTGATACTGTTTTACTCTTTTTTATCTATCTAGCAATTAATATAYCAATCCATACATAATATACTCCCACAGGAAACAGTCTTTATATATATATCAGGTTTGACTGTGAATGATTGAAGCATTGTACCAAGAATATTCATTTCTATCAAAGAAACAAGTCAATACATAAAGTTGTCTACACACATGTACACATATACACACGCACACCCCTTCTTCTCCCCCCTTTTCAAGCTTTTTTGTCACATGGAAAATTATGTTTGCCATGCAACACCAGTGAGTCTGCATGGTCTGTACTCAGAATTTCAAGCTGCAGCAATTACACTGGGACCTAATGGGCGGAATGATATAATACATTGAATGAATACATCTGTTCTTACTTCTGCGGCTGAAAGCTAACATTTGTGTAAATGTTCCAACACTACAGCCAAAAAGTGTTTCCAACCCCAGTAGTTCCTCCACTTTAATTTGTCCAAAACACAATCTACATTCCTAGCTGCCATTTATAGAAATCCATTTGGAACTGCCATCATCTTTCAAAGATTTAATATAATTCCTCCCTCCCCCAAATGTTGCAACTGCTTAACAAGGAAACATATACATATTCTAAATGTATGGGTGATCTTTAGACAAATCTCAGCATCACTTCATAATTATATACTACAAGTTTTAATTAACTAAAGCTCTGAAAATCATAATGCCTTATTAAAATGCAATTAATCCTTTGATTAAAAAACAAAAAGCACAAGTATTTACAACAAAAACACAAGTAGAATAATTACAAATATCATGTACCCATTTCTTTTATTTGGGTGTCACTTATGATGTCTCACATTCCCTTCATTAATTCAAATACACACATTATCTCAAATCCACAGCAGACTGAGTGACAGTGGCCACCAAACACACAGCACTATATCCTATTGATTTCTGCAAATCCTGAACAATGCCATTTGCATGCTTGTTTCTGTAATAATAAAGATATGCCATTCAGAATTAAAGCACCGGCCAGACTAGTGGCAACTAATTGTGTTGTGTGTAATGAGTGCAATTTCAATTTGATATAACCCTCAGCTTTTCTTACAGCACTCGCTAAGTACTTTCAAGTCTTTGTGGGGAAATAATTGATTTTTTTGTGCTGTGGGCACAAGAAAATTATTATGATCTTTTGAATAATGCCAAAGAAAGGACCATGAATGATTTAAATTGGTATATGAAGAAGGCTTCACTGTGGATTGCAGTTTGACTGACATCCTACTAATGTAGTATCTAGATTAGCAATTTTTAAGGAGGCAGCTAATATAAAACTGGTAAAATGGAAAACATTGCTAACAGGGATTTTGTATTTATTATTCAGTGAGGAATAACAATATGGGGATTTAAGGCATGTCAGACAAACACTATACTATTACATAATTGCCCTTGCTCTTTTCTTTTATGGCACATGTATTGAAGGGTATGTTTCAATTGATAAATTACACATTTAAAATATGTAGATACAATGGTACAGTACTAGGTTATCACAACAGCTAAAGTTCATTGGATATGTTGGTCTGTAACCACTGTGTACAAACCCTTTGTTTTGTCTGATTGTGACAAGAGGGTTAGTAAACTTCCAAAAATTACCCTCATAAAGAATTGAAATAATTACCTCTCCTTTTAAAGGTAGGAAATCTTTTCCTCAAATTGCTGCCCACACCGGAGCACCATCCTGCACACTTTATCCCCTGCACTACCAGATTTATTTAAGAATGAAGAGTCAGAAATAGGGCTAAGCCATCTAAAGCAGTAGTACCCCAAACCAAATGCATCGTTCTCAACCAAATATAGTACTCTGCCTAACTAACTAAATTGTTTCAATCCAAAATCAATCTCTCTTCCTCCTTTCTCTTTCTTCTTAAATGACAAAAACATTTTATGTAGCAAAAGCACTGAATAAATAAGGCTATTATACAGATTCCACCTTAAAATGCATACCTTCCAAATCTTATTCTTCAGAGGAGGGAATGTTGTTAATTTAGTTGGTCATAACTAAATAGTTTCTAATCTGGAGCAGGAGTCTGCTGAGAATATTGGACAGTTTAAAGGTTAATCACCATCGCCTGGTTACACAAGTGAGGCAGAACTAATTCCTCCAAAGGCAAATGGCTTGCAGTTTTATCAGCAGTGCAGATTAGAAGTGTTAATATACAGAATAGAATGGATGCTCAAGGGCCAGTTTTCTCTTATCGGCAAACTTTGCAACAGAACTCAGCTACTGCACAACCTCTGCACTTTCTATAATAAGGCCCCTCATTTTGCCTCTCGAGCAGAACTATCAAACAATCCTCCCCAAACCACTGCCACCAAAATCAGGGTATTACAGACCACAGCTAATTGGAAGATCACTATAATGAAGTAAAAGATAAAATACTTTGGCTGCTGGCCTAAAATGTGGATCAGCACAACATAGGAAGCTATCTGGCTATGTCACATTCTGAGAGATTTACATAAACAATAAACTCAAACCAACTGCCCCCCAAAATACATCTTTGTTTACAGTAAATGCAACCTAAAGCATTGGTTATAAATAATGGGGGGGATTTACATATTCAGCATTATTATCAACAGAGCCGACTGTCACCAACATACTAAACATACGCAACCTGATATGTGTATTTTARGTGTATACTCTGTAAGAAAAAAAATTGGTAAGATACGTCAGCATGCGTATTATAAAATATTTACATATTTGTGCTGCTCAGTGTAAACCAGAATATGTTTACTACCACAACACTCTGACTTGACTTTTCCAAAGCTCTTCTGTGCTGCAGGTGTTTTCCATCAGAACAAGAAAGGAAAGGGGAAGATCCATCAGTGTTACATGTTAGTTCCCAAATAAAACATGCTGTCAGAAAATCCAACGTAAGAAGACAAGAAAAAGAAAAGGTACTTTGTGTAAATGCATTAGGAAGAAAAATGAGCAATTCCGCTCAACAAATAAGAATAGTCAGTTCAGAGAAAAGTCATATAAAATATTACAGTAATTGCGTAAGAGACGCAGCCTACATTTTACAAATACTGGGCCTGAGTCTGCTCTTGCTGGACGGATGGGGACTTCTGCCATTGACAGCTCTGGTAAAATTACAGTGCTTAACACGAACAACTGATCTGCAACGGCACCATCCTCTCTGCATACCTCCTGCATCACCAGCACATTAACCCGCAGTCCCCTCTGTCCCGCGTCTCCACCTCACCTGGGCCCTGGTTCAGGAAAGTGTTTCTGTTCTGGACAGCATGTCCCTAAGTCTCATTCATGACTATATATCTAAGCGCAGTTTGTGAGGGCGGAGCAGAACTTCCTGAAATGGGATGTTCTCCTAATTAAAGGACTGACAAACAGTTTTAACGCGAGGCATGTAGTTCTTTAGCCAACCAGAGTAAATCTGATTTCTTCTGAGACTGCCACAGGGGAAGAAGTTTCTTATACAGAAACAACTTTCCCTTGGCCATGAGCTCCCAGAGGACATTCACCATGCATCTCTGTTGTGCTTTGCCAGGGAAGCAGCAGAAGGAACACAAAAAGAGACATACAAACTCGACCACTCAGTCTTATTTATTACCTACTGCAACAAATATGTTTGAAATTGGAATTGAAGAACTAAGAGAATAAGGCTCTTTAGCTAGATAGCTAAAAGCAGGCACAAACATTTCAATTTTTCTTAAGAATAATTTTTTTATGTATATTAAATTAAAACCCCAAGCATGTTAGGTTTAGCATAGGTAGAATGGAGAAAATGGCTGGCGAGGAGGATTTGTGGTCATACAGTGAACGTGTCTCACATTATCACTTATTATTATTTCAGAATATAAAAACATACCTATAGAAGCCCATATTCAGTCATCACTGTCTGTCATCAGACTAAAGATGCTTTCAAAACCTCACAGTTCAAAACATAAAAATACCTCGCTATCTCCATTCCCTATTGGCATCTCCCCTCTCCCCAAAGCCTGAGTGAACTGCTGAGCCTTACATTGTCACCTACAGCTCTGCAGGGACCATAAGACCTATGGCACCCTCAGCTGAAGAGCCTTCTATCAGAAAGTGAAGGTAGACACACTCATGAGCCCTCTAGCCATATCAGCTCATCTTCATCGACACAGAACGATACACAAAAAAGGACATGGTTTCCATAGCAAGGATCTTAAGTATTTAAGGAGAAAACAATCAAATAATAAGAAAAAAAAAGAATTCTTTTCAAATAATAGTGGAGACACTGCAGGCTGCTTGTGAAGCAGTCCTTTGCAACTAAACCGTAGCTGAATTTTGGCTCYGGTCTTGTGGTATAGCTTGATGTAGGTGCACTGCAGAGATCTAATCATGAAATGAAATTGAATACAGCTTCATCACCAAGTAGATTAGATAAAAACATTCATGGCTACTGCCGTGGGCACAGTCAGAAACCATTAAGGACTCTAAAGGACTCGTAGATTGAGAATGTTGATATTAAAAGGTTGGACAATTTTTACTAAGGGTGGACACTAAGGACTGGCACTGACAACCCCTTTCCCTCATGTGGCTCTCACCCCATCAGAAGATTTTACTAAATACAGACTGGGTCCATCTCCTTCTCACAGGTCACTTTCAAAGTTCCTCTAGTGCTTTCTTCAGATAACAAAGCGGTTACCTGAAATGACTCTACTGTCTTCAGAAGTTAAGAGCTTGTCCCTCACCCAGACTTAAACAATCTTACTCAAACCTCTTCTCAGTKAGAAATAGCCAGCTGGACAATCAGATGACGGTAGTAAGGATCCTTAAGTTGTCTGTCACCAGAAGMGATCTGTTGATCAGGTGAAATGTCCTCTGAGGGAGACACCAAATCTACCAGTAGATAGCAGAACAACTCACTGATGTTGAACCTCCCASCCTCCAAAATTCACACACATATTCCATCGTGCCCCCCCCCCCAAAAAAAAAAAAAAAAAGAAAAACACCCCCACATACTAGAGAAAATGCATCATACCTTTCAGGACAGATATCTGAGAAAYATCTGATTGTAATTACCTTAGAGTCCCCCTCACTACTCAAACACAATGAAATCAGCACAAATTCCAGTATCAAACAGCTTGGTTTCTTCTGGAGATTTTCAAACAAGCTAAGGGGAGACTGGACAAGTCTATAGAACAGAAATGCRTAGAGGGTTACTAAATACATAGAAACTACACCCATTTCAGGAAATTCCTAAGCTGCTAGTAGCTGAGAGCTGGGGGAATACTCGGAGGAGGTATCAGGTACGTGAAGCCTGCTCTTTACTCTTTCCTGCACACCCACTTATGRCTATTGTTGCAGCCAGGATGTTGGGCTACGCTGACCTTTGTTCTGAACCAGTATGCCTCTTATGTTCTTATTAGGTTCTTATGTTAAGCAGGAAAAGAATTTAGCCTCTGGATAACACCCAGTTGTGCTTAAATTCAACAGCAAAATTCCTCTTCTCTTTATTGTTTCAGATTTGTAGAACTAAGTGTGAGCACCAGTATATGAAGTTTGTTGGCACCAGACTTAATAAAAGATTGATTTTGCTATCATTAAGAACTTAGCATGACTTCTTTAGCTGCATAAATGCAGAATTTTTTTTGTCCTGAAAAATATGTTAGCCARCCTGTGCTACTAACTCAGGTGAAATATACTATTATGTAGGCATTTGAACCAGATCTCTGGTGTGAACAGGTTCCATCCCCCTAGAGAGGATTCAATAACAAGAATTCCTAAATCTGAAGTCCTGAGAGTTTTTAAGGCAGAATAGTTCTGTTTGTGGCCTTGCAATCTTCACCAGAACATAAAACATTTCTAAGGAAGGGCTTTAGATCCAGACTCTGTGTGCCATCCAGACTGGCAAGTTTGCTGGGACTCTTACAGCAGTATTGCTGTTTTATAATCACCTGTCCAAGTGGAGCTTCAGCTTCTTCATCAGTGAAATACTTTGGAGAAGCGTAACGAGTTACAGAAAATACTTTGCATCTCTCAATTATTAGAGATTTGAAAAAAACCCTAAATGCCAAAATATGACTGTTTTATATATTTCTGGAAGCCAAGATGCTGAACAACAGCAAAGGAAAAGGATCTAGATAACCACTGCAGATAAAATCTGAAATACGTTGAAGACAGTAAAAACTTGTATTAACATCAAGGGGTCAGGATGTCTTACAGAATGTTTCAAAAAGATGTAGAAAGAGCAACAGGAAATATTCAGATCTAATTGCAAGACTGAGACTTTTTGGTCACAAGTTTCCAATTACGTATTAAAATGAACATTGGTAATTCTAAATAATCATGCACAATTTCTTATATAGGTGGGATTGTACCAGCTGCAGTAAAATCAGGCAAAACAATATGTCATAGCAGCAAAACAGAAAGAGTCTTAATTCTATGTGGTACTGAGCTTGGCATAAGAAAGTTAGAACATGATGAATACTAATATTTAGATCACCTGTGCTTCAAGAGGTAAAACATCTTCTCAAAAAAGCTACCTCTAGTGTGGTTATCTACCTTTTACTCTTCGAGTAAGTTGTACAAACAGCAGTCAGATGAATATGCATTGGAGCTCAAAAAGCTACAGTATTTCAGAGTATCACATCCAGTGAGGGGTTGTTTTGATTTTTTAAAATTCAGTACTGTTTTTGTGCACAATTTCTTTATGCTTCATTTGCCATAAAAATRTTGGTCAATGAACAATACATGTTTTTCCTTGCATGATCAAGGCTGAACTGTGTTTCTGCATTTGTTTTTATTTCCCAGGTATCTTAACTTTCCTAATGGCTGCTTACATAAACACAATCAATTTCTTTAGTGAATCATATATGCATAATTAGTTATTCATACATTAATCATTAGAGCGCCTGACTTTTGTTATAGTAAATTTGAAACTAAAATTTCAGAGAAATTCTAAACATGAATGAATCTGACATGCTCTTTTTGAAGATAGGTCTAACCTTAAGTACGTGAGTAGGACTATTCACCTGTTCATATTTACTTAAAGTGCCTTCTGAATTGGAGATGCTGTTATGTGTGATRGTGGTGGAGACTGCTTAAATTTTTGAAAATTCACTATGTCTACCACTTCTTCCATGAAATATTTAATACAAAATGTAAGGTTAATTGTTGTGAACAAATGTAACTGATTTAGAGATATCTGCTGGAAGGAAAAAAAACACAGAAGAAATATAAAATTTGGAAAAAATTGTCTTTATTTTTTGGATGTTAAAATGTTAAATGCTAAAATAAGGCCATCTTCAGCTACCTTATTCTGGTTAAGGTCATCCCATTCATTTAACAACCCCTTAGGCCTAATTATCACTATACTTACCTCTATYGTTTGACATTATAAATTAGCAAAGATGGCCAGAACGGAAAAGGCATTTTAACATGAGAAGGATGGTAGAATGATACTAAATGCTGGTAGCTGTTATTAACCAAGTCAGCAGGCAAAGTCTACCAGTTGATGGAATGTGTGGAAGATGGAGGTGGCATTTACAGTCAAAATGGTTATTACTGTAATAGTAAAATCTCTGTCTCTTAGCCGAGTGTGATGATAACAGGCAGTCCTGGTGAACATCACTAAAATATAGTCTGGGGCAATAGCCCCTTTCCTTTGAGGGAGCTCTTATAGAGCTTTAAAAAAGTACCTGCTCCATGTTTGATGTATAATAGGTAACAGGGGGACTTAAAATGGCTWGCAGTTTCTTCAGACATTTCTCGTGTTCACCTACAATTTCGTTTTGGCTGACAGAGTGGAACGCTTTACCAAGCAGGATGAGAATCGGTCATGGATAACAGCTCATGGGCTGAACTTCATCTTGTTGAGAAGACTTAAATATTACAGGAAAGAACCGGAGGTATGGTATGGCTTGCCCTTTTGTCAGAGAAGATGAGCCCTTAATTACTTACATTGAAATCCTGGCTATGTGGTTAGATTTTAAGCTGGTGTAAAATAGGGAGGGAGCAAAGGAAAGCCAAACAATACCTTTGTAACTGTTCCTAGACTTAAAATACAAGTTTTTGTTCTTAGCTCTGCAAGGCAAACTTTTCTCTCAAACAAGAATTTTGTTACCATTGTGGATGTACTCATCATCTTCAAATCAAAATATTCCATCCTGGGTTCAGCATCAGGTATAGTCAGAAAATGAAATTGATGCAGTGTAAAAGGTTTGCAATATAGCGTGTCTCTCTGGGATCTCTACTGGCCACCGGCAGGTTTCCTGATGGCGTTTAAGCTTGTTGACTTAAGAAGCTGCCCTGGCAATTTATCAGTGAGGGAGGGAGCTGAGTGGGAGGTACCTTTCCTCCCCCATTAGCAATTCACAGGACAGAGCGTGCTCGATATCATGTGAAAAGCAGACTTGATCCTGCCCCCACCGCCTCTCATYGACACAGTGACCGCATCTACCCCAAGAGCCCTGGGTCTTCTGAAGAGGCTTCTGAAGAGGTTGCCTCCCTCCTGTCTAACTGGAACTGTGGCAATCAGTGAGGGTGCTTAACCGAAGAAGGACGCAGGAACTTGGACTCAGGAATTCTTTCTCTGCTGGTGCCAAGCGTCGATAACTAGAACACGAAGAAAATGAAAAATCCATTTTGAGGAGGTTTTGGAGGTTTCAAATTTTGAGGAGCTTTAAAGCTCCAATGAAGAGCAAAATGCCTAAACATTTTTAAGATTTAGGAATACTAAAAAAAAAAAAAAAAAAAAAAAAAATTTACTTTCCATTAGTTAAAATGTTTCATTAAACATTGTGTTTTAGCTTTTACACTGTGTTCTAGTATGTAAGACAATTCTTAAAGACATTCAAAATAAAAAAGTTTCGAAAGAGTAAAGTGAAAAGACTTTAGCTTCAAAAACATTAAAATAAAATGTTTTGACAATGTCAGAATTTTTTTACCTTATTTTTTCTCCCAAATTACATTTCAATGAACTGACATGATTTCATAAAGAGTTTCAATTTTCATTAACTGCATTTAATTTAGTAGTACAATACATAGAACAGAAAGGATGACAGAAGGACTCATATTCAGCAATTAAAATGCTGGTGTATTTTAACCTATTCCATTATCTGAAATACAGCTCATTGCCATGCAGAAATACTCAGTGGAAGAAACTATGCCATAGAAGGCAGGAGGAGAGAGAGAGATGGAAAAAGGAAAATCTTACGAAACAGACAAAATGCAAACACTTGCCAAATGTCACTGGTGTACTATCAGTTTTATTACGTAGCTGTCCAGGCATCTCTAGCCAAATAGTTTGGCTAATAGCTACACAAGCACAATGAAATCAACATATAAACACTAACAAGCATTACACTGAGGCTTTAACTCAAAAGTTAACTTGAAAGAAATCTTACCTAAGCTGGCAGTGTCAAGCTATAAGATCCCTCAGCTTTCATTATCCCCTTCTATGGATTTGCATGTCACTCTTCCCTCCCCGCCATTTCACTGCCCAGGTTTCTCTCCAAAGCATGGGACCAGAGTTTTTCCAACAGTAAACCAAATACCTACAAGCTATCCAGTATACGAGAGCGCCACGTTGAGAAGACAGATGATGGAAAAGGCAAAACAGATCTGATCTTGAAAATGCACATTCTTTTCCATGACAGTGTTATTTTTCTTTGGTATCAAACATTGGGAATAAGAAGCTGTGGTGACTTCTTTGTCACTAGCAAGCTGTCTTAAATCCCYGAGAAGAGAAGTAAATGAAAATTGTAGAAGCCAGTCACAACAAAGAGATCTGTGTATGTAAAATATTCAAATCAAGTGCCTAGCAAAAGAATATAGTCAAATGCATTGGGAGAAGGCAGGAGGGAGAAGCAGACGGACACAGAGGGAACTACAATAACGTGTCACTAAGTGTTTAGCATCTCTGTGCTCCGACTAGCAGAGCATAATTAAAGGATATTAAAGGCCTTTACATTTCTATCCCAGCAGCACAAAACTGAAAACAATAAGCTGCTTTTTCAGAGCATCAAACCACCTTTCCCACTCTCCTGCTTATTCCCACCTCTGAAATTCTGTTTGAATTCATCTTTACCTTGACCTTGCTTCTGCTGAAATCCTTGTTCATGTCTTAATCACTTCACATCTTGAATAGTGCAATTCCTTCTTCTATGGTCTGTCTAAATCCCAACTCTCTCTAAATGTCAAGAGGTCCAGAATGGTAAAGTCAGATTATTTTCTTGCTCCATGCATGGATAAACAATATGATAGAAGATGTGTTTATGCAGTAAAATTGAGAAACTGCTGTAGAGGAGTRAGGTGACTGTATACAGAACAAGGATGGCAGAAAACAGTGGCTAAAAACTGGCTAATATTCTCCGACACTTTTGTGACAGCTAAACACCCACACRTCACCATTAAAAATATTTGTTTACTAGAGTATAAACATCATCYGGATCAAAAAACCTGGAAACTTGAGTTTCTATCAACAGACATGGGTGCCCTCTTTCACCAGCTTCTCTGTCACAGCAGACATCTCCTGAGGGCTCTTACCTGCGCAAAACAATTAATGTTACTTGCTCGGTACCAAAATAGACTCCTCTGTTTTCAAAAGTGCAACGGGACTGCCCTACAGCAAAAGGCTATTGCTCTCTGCAGTCAGGGAGAGGCTTCTTGTTCAGCCAAAAATGACCATGCTGTATTTTGCTAATTGCACAGTACCTGTACAACAAAATTATTTGCCAGTCTTTTTAGGAAATCAGCAAATACCTGGAATTGTTGTTTTCCTTCATCGCTTGTGTCATCAGCCAGGGCACACAACTCCCACTGTTGTCTATTTTGACCTTAGAGCTCTCATACGTTAGCTGGGCCATCCACTTTGTAAACTGCAATATTGTAACATAAACAGATTGGGGACCAAATATCCACTAGGCATAAGCTCTGGCAGATTTAACACAGAAATAATAGTGGACATAGAAGCTAGAGGAGAGGTATCGTACATCAGATTGTGCTGCTTTGCAACAATAGTTGCTGCTCTTACCTACTTCATGAAGCAGTTGATTTGTAAGACTTCCTATTTTTAATAAGACTTACTATTTAAGTCATCACTTTTCTGGGAATTGTATGAGTTGCTATGTAGGAATAAAAAGGAAATGAAGGATATGGACACTAAGAAATTCCAGGGACCTATCACCTTGCATGAAAATAAGGAGATATTGTGGATACTTGACCTCTTTGGAAATCAAGGAAGCTGTCTAAAATTGCCTAGAATGCCAGAAGGGTTTTATCCCGTATTTATCCTTCTATACCCTACAGTAAACCTATCCTGAGGTAAGCATGATACCAGCCTACTTGTCTTAAATCGTGCTGGCTCTTACAATGCTCCACCAATCTCTTTTAGCAAAGCTCACCAAAGAATCACATTCTGACTTTGTTAAAAAAAAAAAAAAAAAAGTGATTTAACTCATGAATGCAAAACGCCATTTCAGATACTTCACCCATTGTTTCTATACGCTCGAAGATCATGTTAAGCTTTGTAATAAAGTATTTTTCTCACTTGAATGGCAATTGGAGATTTAAATAACTAATAAATAAATCCTRCCCTGAATCAGTTCATCTCAAGAATGTTTGCAAATCAATCAACTGAAATAACATGGCTAGGGATAACAAAATATTTCAAGACTTTGACAATTTTAAACATATTCCTCTATTATTGGCTCAAATTTGTAAATGAAAAGTCCCTTTGAGTCAGAAAACCAGGAATTTCCACAGGGATGATTCTAGGAGTCATTTTCAAATTCAAAAGTAATCAAAACTGACCTTTTCCTGAAAAAAAAAGGCACTTATTTCCACCTTTGCTTTTTGGTTTGCTTAAAAAAAATCCCAACCAGCTGTAGCCATTTCTACAAAGCTTTCAGCAACTCAGTTTCAGCCCACCTGCAGCTGCTCCTCCTCGAACGACATGAGGAGCCTGGAATTGCATAGTGACCTTGCTGCTGAAGATGAAGCGGGGTACCCTAGAGCTGGTTTCAGTTTGGCTACATGCCTCCAGTTTCAGCCAATTTTCAATTATTTCAGGTGCAAGTTTTAACATGTGCAGTCGCCCTCCCAGTTTGCTTCCTCTGCTCATTACCATATGAAGACCTGCGTTAGATGCCTACAGGCATTTTGCAAATGCAAGGGTTTTCAATTACCCGTCCTTCTGACTGGCTTCATGTGTCTTTGTACTGCAGCTTTAGATGGTTGAATGGCAGCTTGCACATCATTGTTACCAGCGATAAATAACTGTAATAACTGTCCCTACTCTGCAAAATACTGACTACCATCCACCCATTCCCTCTAGAGCTGGCTCTGCTTTCTTTCCATAAATAAACTTCCTAGGGTTCTAGCTACCTATGGTGCCAGTTGTGGACAGTTAGTTTTTAAACAGTACTTTTGCATCACGTAGGATGCATTCCATCAGTGCTATTCCTACTTGTGCAAATGGAAACCCTGACTGCAGAGCCAGTAATATCTGAGGGATTAATATGATTTCTCATTAATGAGAACTCCATAACCTTTGGTATGGGATATATTTAGCCTGTTTGTTCTCTTTTTTTGTGAAGTATATTCTACAACATGCTGTGATTTCTGGCCTATTGATTAATGGGTCTTTCCACCACAAGCAATCTTAATCTTTCTTAATTGCCTTAATGGCTGCATGGCCTCTCTTTTATACTCTCTGCCCACTATGTTGTTGTTGCAAATGCTTTTGTGTCTTAACTTCATGACTATGGTAAGGACTTAAAGGAGACTGACTGTGAAATCTACTGTTGTTCTTGTTCTTTCCATTCTTGAAATTTCTGATTCAGGCTCCTAATTGATGTAGGTAATTTTTTGATGTAATTGTCTAAATGTGCATAAATTAAAAAACAATTGTCCCCAAATCATCAGTAAAGAACCCCCCCCCCTTTTTTTTTTTACAAATTCACAATATAGTTCTTCTCTTAGTTTCAGAGGTCTGTAGTAAAGGCTTGTAGATTTATGTAGTTTGCTATTCAAATGTCTAATAGTCAAGTCTGTAGTTAGTATTCAAATATAGCTGCGAGAATCCCCTTTCCAGAGACCATAGAAGACTCATATAAGTCTGCTCCTGGAGGGTTTGCTAACATACATGTAAGTCCACCAGGTTCTGTTGACTTCAGTTGCCCTTGGATCAAGTGCCCAGATAAAAGCAGAGCTGCTTATTTGTGAATCACATGAGAAATATTGAAAACTGTTAACTGCACAGGTAGATCTCTCATTTACATCTGTGTGTTTTCCAGGGATTTATTTATTTAAAAATAGAAGATGAGACAAGTAGCTATTATTTGCCTTTACAGTACACTTCATTTAAACTGGACAACGTCCAGGTCAGTAGTGCCTGCTGATCACTGTTTTGTTTTTGGTGTTAAACAGCAAGCCAGAAGACAGAACAAGGAAATGATTAACTTAGACTTGCCCAGTCAGCTTACTGATTTTCAACTTAATTTTCAATCTATTCTTTCTCTAAATAAAGAGGTGGAATCCTAGTAGAAATATATAATCATATATACATATATATGTGTGTGTGTATAATTACTGTATCCCTCCCCCACCTCTTCTACCCATGGTTCATGCACGATGTTTGCTTTATAGGCACAGTTGTCAGTGTGAGCGAGGCTGCTCTCAGGATTTGGCCCATGGGTTAAAATACATGTCATCACACAAGGTTGCACTTACACAAGGCAGACTCTTGAATGAAAAGTACCTAAGTAAYAGAATAAGTGTGATTAGAGGTGTCATTAACAACCATAAATCACCAAGGCACAAAAATATTTGCCTACAAACTCCATCTTCTGGGGGTACAACCTTCTGAGGGTGCTTCCAGGCAAGAGGGCAAATGTTTAGAAAACATTTCATCTAAGTAGTGGCAGTAGTGAAGTTCAAAGTTATTTATTCCCCCAACACTAAGTTATTCCCAGCTACTTCCAAATCTAGATCTAGTCTAGAGCCAACTGTGCAAAATCAAAGGCAAAATTGTGAAGGCAGCAACATCTAGGGAAATAATTTCACTCCTCTCAGAAGGGAGAAGGTAATGCACAGTAATTGCAATACCCACAAACAGCAAATCTTTAAAACTGTCAGTAGTCCAGAAATGTGTCACTTAGACCACTGTAATTATGGGAGAAAAGGTGACATTCGGGGCTGGAAAAAGAAACATGCTTGTGGTAGGGTCTTTTTATAGGGAAATGTCACCTGTTTAAAAGCTGTTCTGAGTTTTGGCAAGTTAGAAATAATCATGGCTGACATCACTTGGCAAAGAGCAGATGAAAACATCAAAACTGGATAAAAGATAAAAGCAGTCTGGCCCATGGGTCCATCTTTCAATTTACCATGGCAGCAGCAATGTCAAACACTCCATATACTGACAACCAATGTAGTATGAGCAGGTACAAAGGCAGAGGAGAAGTGCCGAGGGTTGATAACAAGAAAATCAGGCTAGCAATGTGAAGAAGAGAGCAAAGTGTTGCATCTGATCAAAAATATATATGTGTACACATAAATAATATGTTATTTGCTTAGTTTGGGTAGAAAATTAAATGTTAACAGCTAAAATGTACTAAATTTACCAGATTTATAGTTCTCTCTCCAATGTTATTCTTCATCCTTTTGTCTGTCGTGTAGGTAACACATGAACAGAAAGAAGCTTGGATTCTGTGACAAACAACTAAATCCTGGCATCATAAAGCCTACTTAACCAGGGGTCATATTCAAGTTGGAAGAATTACTGGATTTTTGCAAGTTGGAAGTATGACTGAGAACCCTTGTTTCAGATTTCTATCTAAATAACAATCTTTTAATAGCAGTCTTCGTACACAGTTTCCTAGGAAGGCTTTTCTTGTTGCTTTTGGTGGAGAGATTTAAGAAAAATATTTTTAACAGAGTTCTGATCCACACAGCTTTAATATCTTACTTTGTACTGTCACAGGGTTAAACGCCAAACTTCTTGCACTGRTGTTGAAACAAGAGCTTCGGAGCTATAGTAATCAGCATCAGGAAAAGGCAGTTTTCSCAGTGATGAAGAATGACAAGCCCAAACAAGTCTGGTAAGTAGGAGTATTGATGCTGGTCCTATCTTATGGATCTGGGAATGGGTGAGGAAAACGTTTCTCTTTCTCCACCTGCAGAGCGGGAAAGGTCATCAATGTCAGGAACCATTCTGCATGCGCAGGTGTAAAGTGTGGRATGGGATTGAGCCAGTCCTTAGTCACTTATTGCATGAGCTCAGCAGAATAGTTTCATTAAGTTCACACTTGTAAAAGCTTGTTTTTCAGACCTGGAGATATTTTGTACCTTTTTTTTCCCATTTTTTCCCCTTCTTTTTTCTCTCCTGAACTCGCTGTGGTTTCTGCCTCATCCTTTCTGAAACATCAACAGAAGAAGTGGATGAGGTATTTTACGAGAGGTCTCACTCTTCTACCACTTTTGCACTCAGTCTTGGTACTTACTTTTTTGACGCTCAATAATGTCTTGTTTGCCACAGTAYCAAGCTGGGAGCTGATACTCAGACCCTTATTTCACTCAGAGACTCCGCCTTTTGAATTTGCAGGTACTTTTAATTTACCAGTAATAGGAAAGTAATCTTAATGACTGACTACAAATGCCATGCCAATTTTGGCAGGAGGAATGTCTTGTTGTCTTTTTAATTCAAGTATTTCTAAAACATCTGGAAAATCTTTCTGTAAAAGATTCCATTGGTCTTCCTAAGGGAACAATAAAAATYTGAGGTCTGAATGATTTGCCTTTTATTTTTCCTGGGCTATAGGAAATTTTTTCTTGTCTTTAAGGAAGGAAAAATTGAGAGGAATTTACCCACCCTAAGAAGTGGATGCAGACAGCAGTACTACATGTACAGCTAACTTGCTCTGTCAAACAGAAAGGACTAGACCTACACAAAACATGCCAGGGAAAAAAAGCCTCTGTGAAAAGGGAACCCTGGCTGGGGAGCTGTAATGCAGGAAATCAGGAGATTAAGAAATGTGTCGTGCTCAGTACTCCTACTAAATCAGGCTGAAATGTTCATTTCTTTCTAATTAATGATATTTTTAGAAAAAAAAAAMCACTACAATTTTTGACCAGTGCTGGCCTTTGTATTAATTTGCATTCCTAGGGCTTGGGGAAGGGCTGGCATTTTCCTTAATGACAGAGCTCAGCACCATCTGATTGAGTGTCTCAGTTATTCCAGATGCAGAACATAGCTCTCATTATATGACAGCAAAAATCTATGATGCAGTCAGAGCAATGCAAGCTCTTGATCTGTAYCCACTCTGGTAAGGCAAATGCTTGTCTGAAAGGCATTCAAAAAGCCTCTTCCACACAGAAAGCACATTTGTGAGAAGCACAACTACAGCAAAAATTTCATCAAACAATAGCATCTCTTTGCCAGTCTCTTTGTTTCATGAGCAAAAGACAACAGTTTAAAGGAAAATAAACCAAACAACAACAACAACAACAAAAAAGATTAGCTATCTATTGACCATGGTTGTGGTTACATCAAGCATTTACCAGCATCTACTGAGCTAAGAAACCAGGAAGGTTTCTTGGGTAGGAAAGTGCTCCACGGCAATAGAAGGAACACCATTTGACACCATCACAAATATCACGTCTCACTAGGAACACTGGAGACCATCTTTCCTGAACTATTAATACTCTCACAGGCAGAGATCAAAGTGTAAAGAAGAAAGGAGTCTTACTATGGCATTTGTCCCACTTCTACCAGGTCTTTGCCTATATCCTGATTCCTCAAACACTTACATAAGTGCTTAATTTTACTAGTGTGAGAAACCAGTTGCTAGATCCACCACAGACATATATCTCATGAGAGTGGAGCTAAGTGCTTGCATTAGGACTTAAAAACTTAAAACTTTTGCCTTTAGRCACACCACCTTTTCATATGTGAAACACCAACTGTAAGTTCTGCGTTCAGAAAACACAGTGATGGCAGCAGTGCAAAGGTGGAAGGCTGGGGAAGGGAGGTACTTCTCATATGCCATAAAAAGGAAACTGCAGAATATTCAAACGTGTTTGTTTGCTGTCCATAGGAAGCCATGCAAATCAGAAATTAAAAAACTAGGACTACCACCACACCAGGATCAAGTATCTGTGCCTAGACTGTGCACTTGAATATAACATTGCACCTACGAGAGCCAAAAGACATCTTGCAGTTCAAGAATCTTTCATGTAAGCTTGAGCCAGTGCAAGTGATGAGTGAAATGGCTTTGTCCAACATGGCTCATCTTCTGAACTGAAACTTAGGGAACCTGAAGTTTTAGGATAGTTTTGAATGTTATCATTCTGATGTAAAAGTAAAACTGCGAGTACAGAACAAAACCCAAGAAGAGCTCGTAGGAAGCTCTGGAATGTAAAAAGAAATACGTTATCTTTAGTTCTAAGTTTGTGTTAGCCTTACTTTGTATGCTGGCCATGCATCGTCTTGGTTATTGCAACTATTTCTTGTCCAGCTCCTCCCTTACTCAAACTTATATAAATGCTCTCCTTAAAAGCTCCAGTTCAGCAGGGTACATGGGTACTTGCATGGCTTTCACTACAAGTCATCTACTGGATTTCTGTGAAGCTATTTAGGTACTTAGACTCAAGTGTTTTATTAAAAACATTCTGAATTGACCCCTAAGATGATTTTCTCTCTAGCAAAATCATAGATGTTTTTTAGYCTTTCTTTCGGCTCCCTGTCTCTTACCATATGCCCTTTAACTCACCATCCCCATTGGTAGTGCTCTAAAATCTCTGTGTACTCACCTGCATTTCTCCTCTCATTTTCTTCTGCTTATTCTGTTTGAATCCACCCTCTCATCTCATGTCGTACTGCTCCCTTGACTTGTTTCTCCTGCTCGGAACCTTAAGTAGTACCTGAGGTTTTTCTCTACTTTGGAAACAGTGTCTTTGGCCCCTGCTTTCACTCAAGTAGCCTCTGAGACCCTTTTGAACATCATTACTATTTTCCAAACTCCACTTTTTCACGAAAAGGCAAGAAAAAGGAGCAACAACATAAGGTAGAAGTGTATCAGAAAAGCTGAGACTCTTCAGAAAATTAAATGATATTAACTCTATACTTAGAATTAATTACTGTACTCTAATCATCAGCATTTTTCAGGGTCTGTTTAGAATTACAGTTTGATAACATAGGCAGTGAGACAGCAAATAGCAGCCCACTCGACGAATAACAGCATCTATGTTCTGCACTCTCTGACTGCAGGAACTGAAGTCCCAAGCCTTCTCAGAATGGACCTCAAAAACAAAGAGGATAAATACCTGTCTTCATTACAGGGTTCTTTCATTCCTGGCTACATGAAGACTTTTTGTCTAAGGATACCTCGATACTGAAGGCCACGGTGCTGTGGAGCAATATGCCAGCATAGCTCCTGGAAGAAGTCTGGCCCCAGGAATCAAACTTTCAAGTGGGTAAGACTGCTTTGCTTCTCATTTGGACTCTGTGTTGTACCCATGCTAGTTTAAAGTTAGGTAGGATATCTCTGTGCTTGGTCGTGTGGACATACACCAAGCAGAAACAAGCACTTTTGGCCTGTTAGTATGAATAGACATAGAGTATGAGGACAGTAACTAAAATTATCATCTTTTCCCCTTTTGACAATTTGTGCATTGTATAGAAGGGGACCACTGCCATCATTATAGAGCTGAACAAATTCAGTAAAGGAGGGCTTCACAGCACTTCTGTGATCCATTAGGCATGTAATCTGCTAGATTCATTTAAGTCCATCATCTCCTGCATTTTCTTCAAAAAGAGGGGCCTGGAAGTGACTGCAGCCTATTAAGATGCCTACCTGTGCTTACCCAGGACYCTCAGGAGCACTGCACAAGAGGATAGTTCGGTTAATGGGCAGCCGAAGTATTCTTGTGCACAAGCTGAATGCATCACTCAAGAGATGCCTGCAAGCTTTCATGCCTAGGAAGAGATTCATTTACATCCAAAAGTTGTAATGTTAACTTTGCAAGAAATAACTCAGTCACAGAAAAAAAGTGTACCCATGCCACAGTCACTGAAGTGACTGCACCGCAATCTAATCCTGCAATTGCTAACGTGTGTACCAGCTGCATAGGGCAGCACTGTATGGAGCTCAAGGAAAGCTAATTTCTCCTGCCAAAAGAGCATGGATGCTTAGTGACAGCCTTTCTAACCCATACATAAATGCTGGCTTAATCCTCAAAAAAAATATTTCACATTTTTTTTTTTTAAAAAAAAAAAAAAAAAAAGCTCTGAGCATTTTACCACCAGCAAGACAGAACAATGTCTTGTGTGAAAGTCTTGTGTGAAAACCATATACTGAATTTGTCCATCTATTTCCACTGCAAAACATTTGCTAATCATGCTGTTAAAAGGATGAACATATTTTAGAATATTAAAATTTGATTTGGCAATGACAAATTTTAATATTAAAACACATATAATGACTCTTAGATTAAGCTCTTCTGATATACTTAATACCTAAGCTAAATAACTAATCCACCGAGAACAGGACATGGACTCGGCAGCTGAGTAAGATTACAATTTTAGGACATGCTGTAGAGGACACAGGGAAATGCAATCTCATAGATTTCTTAATAATATTCACCATTTATTGTTTAGTCAAAAACACCTGGCACATAAGCTAGGAAAAACATTCTGTGTTTGCATAAAAAAACTTCTTTTAAGCCATACACATGCCTAGTGCTGACTCCTACAATTATCAGTGCGCACTTGAAAAGTTCAGTTTCACAAGTGTTCTGTTTCATCCATCAAAGAATAACACAAGCAGAAACTAACATGTTTCTGAACCGTATTTTATTCAATAGTTTTTTTTTTTTTTTTTTTTTTACCAGAACACAAGTATTGTTTAAATTTGATACATATTCCCAAGGGATAAATTACTCTCCTAAAAGAGGTGGTCAGTCATAGAACAAATAGAATCTCATAACTATTAGTCACAGTTGAAAATTCAGTGCATGATTCCTAAGACAAAAGAACTGGGAAGGTTTTCTAAAAATTTATTATTGGTATCTTTTTATAATAGTATGATGGCAAAGCAGGAAAAATAGAAATGGTGCTACAGAAAGTCCTTTATCTCAAAGTAAAGTAATTTTTTATTACTCCTGCATCCACTGTGTTTTTGTTCAAACCAGGAAAGATAGTGAACAATCAATTTGAGTTATAATATWTATCAAGCAATATGAATTTGCCAAAGTATTTAATATGTATTTAAATTATCATACATGCACATAGAAACTGTATTCATATACACAGTTATGCTCGTTCCTATCCACACTTAAATTCTATAGGCATTCCTCAATAAATCTGTGGATGCACGTTAGAGATACACACTTACATGTGCAACATGTGAACTATTTCAGGGAGCAAACTCATCTGGAAAACAATCTACCTGAGGGATATTATTTTTCATATATAGTACTATATGCTTTTCTCCTGTATACATGCAAATACAGATGGAGAAACACAGCTGAAATGCCACTTTTCTTCACTTCTCTTTTACTCATCTAAGTGGAATATCTTTTTTTAGACAGGGATCTATTTAATAAAGTGTGGGATTTCTTGTCTTTCCTAAATCCACTACAACAGAATACACTGAACATTTATATTTTAATTTTTATGAAACATTTTTATAAATTATTTTTCAGAGGCTATATAAAAAATTATTCACTCAGCTGAAAATGCTTTGAGTTCTTTCTGGTAATAAATAGCCCTTTAGAGAGAAACAGGTCAAGATTAAAAGAAAAAAAAAATCAGTAAAAAACATTCAAAAGATGCTTTTAATAACTGCTCTCTTTAGTACCAAAATATAAAACGGGACCTAAGAAAATTTGAGAAGTTGCCTGCAACTTTCTCCATAATTATCCAAAAGTTCAGAAGATGAAATTTTATGTTAGCCAGAATAAAATGTGTGTTCCAGCTGCGTTAACAGGTTTTCCTTGCAAGCGAGCAAACAGGGTTCGTTATCTAYGCAGGAGGAGTAGACCTAGATCCTAAATCTTAAAGCTGTTATAAAGAGGTTACATGTTACTCGAATGTTACATGCTGCTTTCTAAAATCACTGATACGTGGTCTACGTTCCCCAGGAGCAGGAAGAGAGAATTGGTGTACAAACAGATGACTCTGTCAAAGAGCAGAATTTCTTTCATTTAGCAAACCTACTTGCTCAGCACATTTTTAACCTTAACTGCTATTTCCTCAGGCACCTGTATGCGGAAAACAGATTCCAGCGGCCGGAGGAGAAGGGAACCAATAAAGTTAATGCAAGCAGGATTGGGCCCAGGGTATTCTCAGCTTGAAGGAGGAGAAACGTGGTATTTGCTGAGTGCCTGTTAATATGCACATTTCCACAACCCGGGATAAAAGAGCTTGTCTTTGAGGAATTCCTGTGACTAGTATTTTTCATATATTTTTTTTCCCGAGGGGGAACAGAAGCTACGAGCTTGTCTAGGTAGACTGAGACGGAAAATTTAGTTCTGCGCACAGGCCTAACGCAGACGGCACAGACGTTAAACCCCTATCCCCAGCAAGCCGCTCGCTGTCCGCACGTTGGCTCCCACCCGCACGGGAAGCGCGGAAGCGGGCACGTGGGAGAGGCGCCCCGCGCCCTCAGCGCCGCGCGCGGCCCCGCACCGCCCCGCGCCGGGGGGGCAGAGCCGCGGCGGACGCGTCGCGCTGCTCTCTCGCAGGGCACGTCGTGCAAGCGCGGTTTCCGAGCGCCGGGTCTGAAAAACGCCTCCGCTCCTCCGAGCGCTCCCTTCTCCGCGCAACCTGCTTGCAACGCYTAAAATCGGGTCCGGCGCCGGGCGCGCTCCGGGCGAGGCAAAGCCAAATGCCGGGGTCTTCAACGCGAGTCCCCGCTGTTCGTTTGCTTTAATGAAATAAAATGGAAACCGTATTACAGCATTTTTAATCGCTTGAAATTATCATCCTCCGTCGTCACAGGAATAGCACAACAGATAATTGATCTGCTGAATCAAAGTAGCACAGCCCCCGGCAGTATGTTTGTGCTAATTCATGAGGGGCTTTTTTAATGAATTTAGGAAGCTATCTGTATACCTACGCAAAGGTCTTATTTTATTATTAGCTCCAGTAATTTCATGCTGGAACCCTAATATTATACTGCAATTTCGTCAAAACTGTTGAACTTTTGAACTGTTAACAATGCAAAAAACACAATAGTGAAGCATCCAAACACTCAGCGGCCGCAAACTAATAACCAGCAACGTTTCCCCCGCAAATGAACTACCAGGGAATTAATAATTCCTGCTCCCTCGCAGTACCTGCCCCGGCATCTCAAGACGCCGCCGGTCCRGGGGGCGATACGGCGATTCCCACCCAAGCCGGACGGCTGCGCGCCTCTCCCGCGCCCAGAGCAGGGGTAGCCCCGTGGGGCGCCCCCCGGCCGCCCCTCGCCCGCCTGGCCGAGCCGCCCCGAAAGCCGCCTCGCCTGCCCGAGGAGGCGCCGCGAGGTTCGGCCAGCCCGGCCCGGCCTCGCCGCTGCGCTACACCTGTATCGACGGCGATGCAATTATCTTACCTTAACGAACTTAATCTTTAATTTCACAGCTTGGCCCTTGTGTTCAGCCTCTGAACAAAGGAGCTGGGCTGTTTTAGTCCATATGACCACCCTTCCTCCAACAGCTGGGGAAACTTTAGCCATGACAAGGATTTTTGCCCCTTGTGAAACTGTCAAAAGCAATAAATATTTTTCTTTTTTTCCATCATTAGACTCTCCCGAGAATGCCTCCCCATTGTCCACTGTAATTCCCAGAGCTCGCTGGGCAGCAGCTCCATTGTCTGCCGTGAATCCCGAAGTGCGAACAATGCTGGAAAAGCGGCTCCCCTTTGTCCGAGGGTGTAGCCGTTAGGAATGCGGAGCTTCCCCACGGGCAGCTCCGCCAAAAGAGCACTTGTGTTTTTTAACACTGGCCTTTCAGGAGGATGCTCAAGTTAGAGCATTGTGGCCCACTGTAAATAGATGCACTCGCCAGAATAGCGCTTCGTCCCTCCTAATTAGGGAAGTAACTCGGGGAAGACAGAATGTCACTTGCAAGACTGGACTCATTGTGCGGTTTGTGCGCGTCCCCACAATGCGAGGTAATTGGAGTTGTACCTTTTAGAAAGCTGCTAATTTCACATAGGAAGTGCTAACAAGACCTTTGTGTGCCATGTTTTCCTTCTTCCTTTTTAAGGAAGTTACAGAGCTTGAGTACTGGGAATGGCTGGGCCAAGGCCTGGAGAAGGAAGCTGCAGTAATGAACCACTTCAGCCTGCAGTTAGAAAAAGGAGGCCTAATTTTCAGGCCTGAGAATACTAGGCTTAACAAAAGGTTCTGTTTAAGCTTATTATACAGGACATTCTTAGTGCCTACACAGCTTTCCTTGAAATGACCCTCTCAAAATAAGTGCATCAAGTTTGAGCAAATAGAAACATGCAACTTTCAAGGCTTAGGGTTATAGTTTTCTTTACAAAGCCATTTATATAATGTAAGCTGCAATTAGCATGGAACAGAGCAACAAGATCTAGCGAAGAAAGTTCTCCCCACAAAAGACAGAAATTAGAGGAATAAGTAACAGTTAAATATCAGCTTCAGACGACTAGCTGAAAGGGCCTTTCAAATAAGCTGCGGATATAAAAAATAAAATAATTTCGCTTCAAATCTCTTTCTTAGCAAAGTTTGGCTTTTAAATCGCTGACTGATTAATTCCACTAATTTTAAATTACCCAGATAGAATGGATCTGGGTTAAAGAAGAAGAAGAAGAAAAAAAACACACAACTGGAAAGCCTTTCAGCTTTTAAGCCTGACAATATCATCAAAATGCCTGTAGGAATTACATATAAAAATTCAAACGGTAATGAAACAAATTACTACTTACAGTATGAAAAGTCTGCAAAAGCTTTTTATAGACTTGAAATGCAGAAGTTATATAAACTACTCAGTGAAAAGAATTAGAAAATGACCTTTGCAGATCAGGGGCAAAAATGAACAGTCTTCAGGAAAAAAGAAAATCACTGTTAACAATGGCTTTTAATGCCATTTTGCTTCACTCATTTATCTAATAATCGTGGCAAGGTTAGGGTAAACAATGAACAGTATGTTTTCACATATTCCACCTTTAGTGTCCTCCATATGAATTTCTAAAACACTTAAGAGAATAGATACATAAACCTGTGACCTTCAAATGAGCTTTTTGCTACTTTCAACATTTTGAATAAAAAAGGTCAGAAAATTGAACCACTTTTACACAGTAATGAATTCCATTCTGTTGGGTAAACAAAGCTAAATTTTAAAACACAGACCTGACATTTCTATAGCTCAAGAAGCTTTTCTCTTCTTTGGGTGCGTGGGGGGGAGGGCTGTGGAATGTAAGCACTTTGCCATGGCCTAAATAATTACAGCATCTACCAAAGAGAGGAGGAGGAGACAAAAATATTTGGTTTTATTCAGGGAGCAGCCATAATTTCCAAGGCAAGCACAACACAAATGTCCAATTTTTAAGACTTTTTATTTTTTTTCCCCCTGTGAATAATTGATCCAGTCCACACAAAAAGAACCCAGTGCTACCATTTTAGAGCTAGCTCTTACTGACAAGAGCYGCAAGGGCCTCCAAAAGTTACTTCAATTTCCGCCGTGCTTTTGTCCATTAGTTGTCCTCGCTGAAAGGCCCAGTTAGGTATTGTTGCAAAAAAAGTCTGCACCCACATTTATTCCCCTCTAATTCATACTCTGCATTGTGAAGTTTTGCTATTCACAGATTGATTGGACAACAGCCCGAAGAATGGCCCGAGTGATTAGTCTCTCAGCATGGGTCTGGATTGTGGGTATAAACCTAGAGCTAGGACTTGAATTCACTGCGGCATTCTGCTTCCTCCTAGCGCCTCCCGCTCCTGATATTTTATGCATCCTTTGCTGCAGGTAATACATTCCTTCATACCAGGAAACGGAATCCGTATAATTAGCCTGCACAGTAGTGTGCAAGCCCTTGAAAGTCCAAGGGTTGTGCCCCTGGAAGCAATTTCACTTTGGTATTTATAGGGACTCACCGGTTTTCGTTCAGGGAGGGAGAAYACAAAACCCCGAGTATTGTCGTGGCAAGGTATTCATTCTGCTTGATAAAGGAAACTTTTATAGTGTTCCCCCGAGGGGACAAAGCTGTGATGCTGGACACAGATTTGTTTGTTTAGAACCGGAGTTACGGTTTGCCCAGCCCACTGAAATTCCCAAACGCCGGGGATTTCATCTAACCCCGTCCCCCTACCTCTTCGCTCACTGCCAAACACACCGTTTGCTATACCGCTTCCCCCTTTGCTTTGCACCTAACACTTACTTTACGTTCTAAAGTATGGCAGCTGTGCAAGTTGTTAAGTGTACAGGTGTCACTCTGTGTTTTACATGTCAGTAACTTGAATTAATTTACATTTATTTTCCTATTGTTTTATATCATTTTATGACAATGTGCTGCATAATATAATTTAAATCTTTAATGTACAACTAATTCTCTACCATTAATTTGTCAACATGATTACTGGATATGCCACAAGGAAAAACTGGATGACTTGAAATATGTACAAGGCATTCCTGTATCTTTAGAAGAGGTTTATATCCAAAATGACAAAGATTTACAGAACTTTTTTTGGTCTGTCTATGATTTTATGAAAACTACAATTTCAAGATAATTTTACAAACTGAATTATTCTAAATCTCAGTCTGAAATAAAATAAAACACCTAATATATTAATTAGCCCAGAGAGAGAGTCCCAACAGTATTGTGAGAAGCAAAATAATAGTAYGATGCCAGAGAAATGCAGCCGTCATCATGACAAATCCTGGCTGATAGGAGTTTAAACCGTCTCCTTGCCAATAGTATTTTATTTTGGGCAGAGCAGTAATCTTTTTAGCTATGCACTGGAACTGAAGAGCAGCTCATAACGAGAGCAGGTTGCGAATTTTTTGACAGAAAATGGTGATTTGTTGAAACTGAAACTTGTCCTGGGAGCATACAGCCGGAGCTACAGCAGGGAAGGTTCCTCAGGGTAGAAATGCTGATTAAAAATGGGGAGGGAGATGGAGAGGGAGACGGAAATGGAGACGGAGAGGGTTTTCTTTGCTGTGCAGCCCTCCCCTGCAGCTACTCATAGGTAGGTCAGGGCCTTCTCCAGGGGCGCGGGAGAGCCAGTTTCAATTCTCATGCATTCAAAAATGAATATGCATGAACTTTTCTTCAAAAAAGCATAATTCAACATGCTAGGGCGGAGGCCTTGACCTGGCCACTGCCCACGCTGCCCAGGTCCTTGTGTGACTTCCTTCTCACGCGGAGCTGGGTCCCCCCGGTGCCCGTCCGGGCGGTGGGTGCAAACCACACACGTAGAACAGCGCCAGGAGCAGGACTGGGCTTCGCCCAGTGGGTCTCCTGGTGTCTCTGGGATTTCTGTGGTGGGGAGAGCAGGGGGAACTGGCCTCTTTGTCCCAGTCTCGTAAGCTTGTTGATACACTTTCATCTGTAGTGTCCCACAGAGCRACCAGTGCTTAGATATGGCCCTTCCACCATCAGCTCCTCAGTACAAGGACTGGGCTTCGCTTTTTGACCCTATTTTGCAGCTAYTTCATTCTGGTGGGCTTTCTGCGGTCACCAGGTCTCTGGGTGGACAAAAGCTTGCACTCACATCAATGCTGGTCCAGGGCCACGGTCTGGATCCTAGATGAAAATGCTAGTGAAATGACAGATAATCAAAGGTGGATGGGAAGACAGCACTTAGCATTTGGGGAACAATTTGACAGGAGAACATATCACTTTCTAACTGTTCTTTGAAGCTTGGCTTCTTGCCTCCCCCTACTCCTCTCCTCTACCTTTTGAGGATCTAACAGGAGAAAAGCTGTATGAGTCAACAGAACACTGGAAAAATCTAGCAATTTCTTTCCTAAAAATGAGGACTTGATTAAAAAATAGAAAAAAAGGATATTCTATGAAAAAAAAGAAGTGTTTAGACAAAGCCTGTCTGCTTCAATTTCCCAGCTAAGTAAGCTCCCTTGCCCTGAGAGTGACAGTAGATTCCATAAATTAACTGAAAATCCCTCTTCTCAAGAGCCTAAGTTATCTCTTCTTTGCCTGCAGCTCTGATTTAGAATAGGCGCTCGTTTGTTTACTGTTTTAATTAATGCTCCTTTTCAGTGTGGAATAGGGGAAGGGAAATGAACTGACTTGATAAACAGGTGTAGCTGTTACGCGTTATATTTGGGATCATTCAGGACTTGCAACAGATTAATCAGGCTTGACTGGACGTGAACCTCCTAGCAGAAAAGGTAGATCAACTCTGCTGGATGCCCAGTAGGTGAGTATTATTTTAACTGCTAGCCTGTGATAGGAAAAGCTTAAAAGAACAGTCATCAGTGGAGAATATCTCTGTTTTCACCCAAGAAAAGCATTCTGATTCTTTCCCACTGCTTAACTATTAAGGAGACCTTGACAGTATAAGTCACTTTTCATGCCCTCTCTGCTTCCCCTTCTAACCTCACTGCCTCATATCCAAGGGGAAAGAAACAAACCATCCCATTATTTTTAAAACATTTAAGTGTCGCATTGGGAAAAATGCTCTCCTAGGTTAACTATGAATGATTGAAGATTTTTTTCCTAAATGCAATGTAAGTGTAATAACAGTTTAAGTGTCATGATACAATGTGTGCTGCCTTTGTACCCTCTATAATACCAAGCACACTCAGAACAGAAAGTGATCCAAAATCAGCCTTTTCTTAAACAGAGTTAAATTCTTAGTTTCAAACAGGAAAAACAGTTGAGCTTAGGTTTTCCCATTATGAGGGAGCAAAGATGTAATTTAATTTAACTGTCTCACGGCAATAAAGCAACATTCGGCTCATGAGTATCCAATCTAAGATGACATTACATCTCCTATTTCTAAAGAAAGTAACATCTAAAGATATTCTTATTTACTCCACATTTTTTCTTGCTAATGCAATTAATATATGTACAGCAAACAAATGTCACATAAAAATAAGTGAAAAGGAACTGAGGAGTATCCATTTATAATGCTGCTCTGGCGACCTTGCCAGCCAGGGGAAATGAGGGGACATTGCACAACAAACCAGGAAAGTGCTTTAATTTTTACTGCATTATAGTAAACAGGACCCTGCCTTTTTGCTAGCAGACTGGCTGAAAACTAGCTTCAGCGTTAGCTGTGAAGGCAGATGCTCACCCACCTTCTTGGAAAAAGATGCAATGAATGAAAGAGATGCATTAGTGCTATACGTGTTCATTACACAGCATAAGTATGGTGCTGGATCTGGCTTTCCTTACTTATATGTCCTGTCTGGAGAATAGCTCTTGGAGACAAAGATATTCACAACTCTGCCTTTTCAGATCACAGAGAGTCTTATATTATGCATAGGCCTCTGATTTTAACCTTCCAATAATATTTTACCAAGCTGCTGGAAGGGGCATGATGAGACCTGGGGAGAAAAAGGAGGACAGAAGTCCAGTTGAAATGTTCTTAGCATTTTACTCACCCCCAAATACCTCCAGAAATGCAAGGAGCTTTGATGTATTTGAGAAAGCTGAGATAAATGTCCTTTTTAAAGATAGCCCCTAATATCTTGCCTGAATCATCAGCTTGGGCTCCATGATGGCAGCTGATAGCCTAGCAATACCTACCATGCCACAATAAATCATTTATCTTATCTTGTTCATAGAGGTCTAAATGCTCCCCTACCAGGGGAAAAACAGCTTGACAAGGTCTGCAAGGAAAAYGTTTTGGAGTTATTGCTACATTCTTCTCTCAGGAGATTTGCAGTCTTATGAAGGGGGAGCCTTTAGTCCTCCAAACAGCATGGAAGCTCATGGTGTCATTTATTCATATGCTCAGTTGAAGAAGTATCTGCCAGGTCCAGGCCTAAATGTCTGCAGAGAAATCACAACCCAGTCTATGGGTCCTGGGGAATTCACACAGAAAACCTGCCTGGAAGAGGTCTTGTTTTCCTAACGGAGGAAACACTGCCCTCGTCTTGCGGATGTCTACACTCTGGAGCGGTCGCATGTGCTTAGCAAAATCGGCATTAAGTTTATGGGAACTATGGAAAGATGCTACAGCGTGGGTCCCTCCCCTTCCCTCCCCTTCCCTCCACTATTTGCACAGAGTTGATTAGCACTGCTATGTAACTTAATCTAAAGTCCTCCTTCTCCTTTGCCCACCCAAGGCCTGCTGTTCCCAGCAGGATAATGAAGTCAGCTYTGATTTTTGGCTATGGAAACATTTTAGCAGTTAACTGGCCCTTCTGCCTTCTCTCCGCATCTTCTTTTCATTTGTACAGGACCCAGCAAATTAATGAAGATGCCAACATTCAAACAGGAAAAAAAGATAAAGAAAAGAACRGTAGTAACAAATAGTTATGAAGAAAAATACCTGGATATTTCACCTTGTGTAGATGTGCGCATGTTTCGAGTAGGAACATGTTACAGTGCATTTCCACCTCTGCCTCCTCCCTGATCTCTCAGTGGGAAAACATCAGTGGACAAAGTGGTTCATGACCTGAACCRACACCTGGACCCATCTCTTCTCAGGAGGATCCTTGGAGTTAATGCAGATGCAGCAGGAGCATCCATTCCCTGACTATAAACCATGTAAGGGCAACCCTACCACTGATTCTCAGCTTTAGGTCACAAATGAGTGAAACAAAATCCTTACAAGCGAAGAGTAAGACTGGGAAAGGGCCTGTGTTAAGAAAGGGCATCACAGGAGTGGAACTTTATTCCAGTAACAACCTTCCTGGATCTCAACAAAATGAGAATGAGAACTTTATTTTACCCGTGACTTCAACCGGCAGCAAGTGTGAGGAATAGCAACACCTCGTTTCCATTTCCCATCGGCATGAGTTTGCATGGCGCAAAGATCCCCCCGCCCCCGCGGGCAGCGGGAGAGGGCCGTGCTGGGTGCTCCCCGGCCGGGGCAGCCACACGGCGAGCCCCGAGCACGCGCTCTCGGCCCTACGCTCGGCGCCGCCGGGTTTTTCCCGCGCCGCTTGGCCAGGCCAGGCGTCGCCCCGAGCGCCTCGGTGCCGYGGCACGGCCACGCTCTGCGCGAAGGCGAGCCACAGGCCTCCTCTTTTGTGTGCGTGTGTGGTTGTGCTTTGTTAAAACGTTTATATTGCTTTTGCTCGGAATTTCCTCCACCGTTACCGTTTGYCGTGTATTTGTGTGGCCGAGGCTTTGCAAGCACCCCAGACCCACCGCCCAGCGCAGCGTCACCGAGGCGGAAGGAAGGGAGGAAAGCAAAGACGGGGAGGGATGTATCGAGGGAGTTTTGAAAAGCAAATAGGGTATTATCCTTGTGTTTAAGATGCCATAAAGACTTTTTTTTTATCTGATACGTGATACCTTGCTTCGAGGAGCAGCGCATACCAGGAGCTTTCCTCCGCCACCCCTGCCAGCGCTGATTGTTTTTACTGTTCTCAGCGCAGATTTATTAAATTTCGAATTAACATGTGTGAAGCAGGTTGATTTTGTTTGTTCTGCCACATAACTTACTTTTCTAAACACTGAGTAATAGCAGCAGTTAATCTATTGACCGATGGCTTAAGCAGCAGGTGGCTGCGAGAGCGGCGGGCCGGCCCCGGCGCGGCCGCGGAGCCTCCTCCGGCCTCTTTGTCACCTGGGCTGGCGCAGAGGCGCCGTGCACTTGGAAAATGTTTCTCCTCCCACCAAACATCTTCAGCATTAAGGGGCTTTTGTTGCGGGGAGCCTGGAGAGGGGGATTACGAAGGATACTCTGTCGCACGGATCGTGTCTCCCAGCCGTATAATGCAACCTGCATTAAAAGTTTACAAACTAGTCGAATGAAATCGTCATTCACACGAAGCGCGGCTCTGACGTTGAACTGACGCCCCGGTCTGCCGTGCCATTCCCCCGCTGAAAATCTCAAGACTGTAATGCTTCTGCCGCTGMTGATATTTTGGAGTAAAACTCGTTCTTAAAAATCTCAGCAGCATCCTGCTTGAGATAGGAACCCAGATAACCTGCAAGGGCTCATTTTCTCAGGAAACCTAGGCACTAAACCATCAACGATTAAATTAGTTCCCAGGTGTTAACAAATCTGGAGTTATAGTTAACTGTGTTTCATTTAGGTCCTTATAATGGCAGGCAAATTCACATCAGAAAATACTTCTTTTTAAATCTGTTTGGGTTGGTTTAGTGGAAGTCAGAGCCTCCAAGTGCAGAACTTGCAACTCACAGTTCCACCCTGCTCCGCCTTGAGACCAGGCTCTCGGAGACTGACACCAACCCATCATTTTCTTAAGCATTTCATCGCATTTCACAGTGCRAGATGGAGATAGAGACCACTCTCCAAATTCGTCTGAGGCCTGCGTACAAAGGGCAGCAGCAGTGTGAGCTAGTGGGGTTTGATGAGTACATGGAGCCTGTGCAGTTGTACTTTGATTCTTTCACCAGCCAAGCTTTCTGTGTCATTCTCACCCAAGTTGGGAGAAAATAACCTCATATATTTGGGTGTGTGCATATGCGTATATACGTATACATTTTTTTGATTCCCACACTACAACTATAGTCTTGTAGTCTATATATCGTAAGTAACCCTTGCAAATAGCTGCACTAAATGCCATAAAAAAGTAGGTAGGCACAAGAGCAGTCAAGTAACAAAATATTTTCTAGCCTATTTTCCACTTACTGTAGTTCCTTCATCATCTGAATTGTGTCTTTATGGATATGCAAGTGTATGTTTGTATATATGTATACATATGCATGCACATGCACATACRTGCAATTTCTATTTAAGACCTTTGTATTTTGGGGATCGTGATCTCATCTGGGGACAAGATCCAGTAGCACCACTAGGTGCTACTGTAATACAAGCAATTAATATTATTTTTACTACTAATAGTAATAACAGCAGTGTTTACTTTTAGCATGTTCTCCTTCTTTGCCAACATATGCTTTTATATTCTTTAATTTTCTTGTTCTTTGCAGCACAAATGCTTAGAGGGATCCTAATTAACCGCTCAACAATGACACAGTCTCATTTGTTTTTTCTCTCAAACTTATTTATTAGGCTTTGTTTATCAGTGGGAGAGTTTCTAGCACTGAGACTGCCAGGATTTACTCTAAGCCTCTTAGTCTGGTGTTTCCATGGCCCTGGCTCTCTGTGTAGGAGAAGCTAAGGAAACCATACATACAGCTTTTCACCCCTTTATTTCAAGTAATCAAGAGCAGATGCTTTTTTTCCTCTTTTGGGTGTGGGGGGAAGGGAATCCCATTACTAAATAGGCAGCGAAGAACACCTGATTTTTGGCCAGGGCCAAACCCACAATCTTTTTGTTTGTTTGTTTGTGCTTGYTTTTCTGTGGCAGCATAACTGCATTTAACATATTTTCAGGACATTTCTCTGAACCAATGAACTCCTATGAATAGGAACATTTTTGTCTATTTTGTTCAGTGAAGACCTCTGCACAGATCTGCAGCCAAAGCAAGCCAGAAAATGGATGAAGGCATTTGCTCTGTGGCTGCCCTCCAGGCCTAGTTCGCCTCAAATACTCAGGCCTCGAACCTACACAAGAAAGTCTCTTCTGTCCTGCACCTGCAAGTAAAAGGAATTACTCCTGGCCTCCCAGTGATTACAATTATTGTTTTGTAGTTTCTTTTTTTTCTTTTTTTTTCCCAGAGAGAACATTAGTCTGKCTGTCTTTCTCTTCCTCTTTTTTCCTCTCTCTTCACTCCTTTGTTCCTTTCTCCCTTTCCTTGTCTTTCCCTCTCTGTATCATTCTTTCACTCTGTTTTTTTTTTTTTCCCTCTCCTCATTTTTCTAACAGGTGAGGTCTCCACTTGCTAATTCACCACCTAATTAGAGCTGTGAGATTTAGCTGCATTCACCCTGGCTTTAGTCCTTGCAAGAGCGTTAGTGAATTGGCCCACTTTTCAAGGTGCCAAATTGGAGGCTGAATCCAGGTGTGGTCAGAGGCGAGGGGATTATTTTCCTCCCATGGGGTATGAACAAAGGCCTGCGCTGGGGATAGATGGGATGGGAACAATGTTGCCTGCAGGAGGGCTAAACGCTCATCCTGACATTTGAGCTGGCACCACACCACAGTGCTAGGCCGTGTCCCAGGTTTCTCAGCCTGAGGAAGATTATTTTATGGACCGTAGTGAGMGAGGTCTCTGTCATGGAGCAAGAACAGAAAGTGCAGTATCCTTTCTCACATCAGCCCAGTTCTCAGGAAAATGCAAAGTCCAAATAAACAGAATACACATTTGAGAAAAAAAATGTACATAATATAGTGTCTACTGCAGCTGTGAACTAGACACAGTCTTCAACTCTGAAGCCCTTGTGTAAGAATCAGTTAGTTAGGCAAAGTTTTTAATAAAGATCCCCAGATGACCCACTCTACCATAAACCTCCTTCCTCATGGATGTCCTGATAGCTCACAGTGATAAACCTGTCACCTCCAGCCTCCTTCGACACATGGGGCCTAATTCTTCTATCATTCCTGCTGTGTAAATCATCATCTGGGATGGTGAGTCTCCCCCTAGCAGACCAAACAGCTTAGATGACAAAGGCAGTTTGCAAGACCATGCGGTGGCCAGAAGTGACAAATAYAAACTTTAAAGGGTTGTAACACCGGTGTTGTATTGACCAGAGCTGTAAAGGAGGCGTAACTGTAAGATACAAGACAGCTTTAAGGACATGAGCATGTGCCAGGAGAGCTATCAAAAAATCTGGTAGTTTACACAATCTTCTACATTTGAAATAGGCTGCCAAGGGAAACAGGGGCAGTCCCACCAGCTGAGACATGTAACAGGCAACTTGTCACAGGTTAGCCAGAACGCTGGGTTGTGAGAGCAGATGGCACTCTAGCACCTGCAGGGCTACAGCCCAGAAGCCTAAGGGTCAGATTTTCAAAGCCCACTGTGCAAACCTGCATGTGTAATTTCCTAACATCATTGCAAACACATGCAAGTGCTAAGTCCAAGAGAAGGCAGCATACAGGTACCTGTTTAGCCATGAATTCATTCAGATACGCTGTATCTCTGCAGGGCTGAGGCTACTGCATGTAAGCACCATCTTCCCTTTTTCCAGAGGGCCCAATAAGTATTAACCATCTCCATTATCTACACTAATCACCTGCCAAGAATGATTGATTAGGCACTGAACCTCAAGCTAGAAATTCCTTAATTATTTTCACAGATTGAATGACACAGGGCAAATTATTTAAGAAAATTCTTCCTGTCAAATTAATACAGTTACTCATACAACTCATGAGGGCTTCTGAGAACTAGTATGTCTTGACAGAGCAGTTTCCAGAGCAGGGCTCTGTAAGCATTTGGCATTATAAGGAGCCTGAGACTATGTCAACACTGCAGAAGTGCCCCCTTTTTCAGCCTAGGCCTTTTTTTGGTAGGGTGGATATCAGTCGTGGAGAATCCTAAAGGTGTGACAAGTGCTAAGGAAAGTGTACTGTCTCGGGATTACTCAAAGGTTAGTTAAAGGAATAAACAAAGTAGCTAGTGACAGCAAACATCTCCTTGCTCAAAGTCTGTTATGGTAGGGGCCTGATAGAATTGGGAACAAAACCACGGCATGTATATGCAGGTTTTCCACGCTCACTAGCATCATCATAACTTCTGTTGTGAAGCATTCAGGATCCATCCAGCTCCAAAGTCTTTCAGTTATCCAGCTACCTAAGTGCCAGTGAACGGTAGGAGGGTAAGTGAATCATGCTTTATCTGATGCAATAAGCTTGCTAGTTGACTGTGAAAAGTCAGAAGGGTCAGGTCTGTGTGCGTCACCTCACTTTTATTATCCTATAGAGGAAAATAAAGCAGAGGATGCAACTTTCCTCATTACCCCTGAAGAATACAAGTATTGAGTAGGTAGCAGAGCAAGAACCTCTGAGAATCTCTGCCTGTTGCTGCTTATACTTCAGAAAAAAGTCCATCTCTCATCCTCTAGRTGTGGCTATAGCGCAGCATCCTATAAATTGGCCATTTCCTTGTCCGTGCACCATGCCTGTCYGTCACCCATYAGTTTTCTGCATCTCCGAAACACCTATTTTTGTCTCCTTCCATTGATACAGAGCCCTGAGAGCATATAAGCCTTGTGAAACACATGGGGCTAGGAAATAGATGTGGATGATGCTATCTGAAAGTCAAGTTATCAACTAAAACCAAGAGAAAGGAGGGGAAATGTAGCATCTGATACTTCTCTAGCTCTATTCTTCCTTGAGCTGAAAGGTCCTGACAAGATCCTGCAAAACTGAATAGTGATACCATGCATGTCAGACCAGGGCCTGGACTTCAGAGCTGTCAGATGTCAGCAGAGCAAGGTAATGACAGCATGAACACTTGGACCTTCCCCCTAGTCAGTTAGGGAAGGAATTGCTACACCTTTCCTGTCAAGTGGTAGCAATCAGGTCTATCCAAGGGCTCCTCTAAGTCCTTAAGRAAAAAAAAAATAGAGAAGCAGTTGGTTTTAATAATGTTAGAAGGATTAGAAACTTCATTTTTAGTCTTACTGTTTTACCTTCCCTGATGCAATAAAATGTAGTGACAATTCAGAAAGGCAAGGTGTGTGGAATGCGTCACTGTAATTATCCTATGGAAAGTGAGGATACCACTTTCTTTTTTTTTATCATACATCTTTTGTTGTTATTTCTTTGGGGAAGGCTGTATGTGAAATAACAAGCCGCTCTTTGTCCTTCCCTTCAGCCCCTCCAAATTTGGCTATGCTTTGCAGTGAAGCTATAACACCACTATAGTTCCTTAAAAGGGTCATAGGGAATCACAGCAAAGTGGCATACAAAGGTAAAGATGTCAAGTGAGTTATATTAACAGAAAAAGAACCACACAGTAGGTCAAGGTTTGGGCAACAGCAGGGATATTTTTGTTGAGATAACACTACTCACAGTGCTGGTGGCTTCCTTTGTAACACATAGCTGCCCAGAGAGAATTGCCTCTATTCTCACGGAGTCAGAGGGCCATATAGGAAGGTCCTCTGTAGTCTAAATGAGATAGACACTGCAAGTGCTTGTAAAAATAAACTTTTACTACATAAGCAGCATGAAAGGGCTCTGGTGTAATGTGCTCTGATGGTTCACATTTTCAGGCTGGCTTTAAAACAATTATCAGAGCAGCTTTTAAGAGCTAAATGGAGGTTTGTGCAGTTGTGTTCCCTTTAGGAAGGGTAATTACCTTTCATTGCACCAGCACAGGGAGGTGTCTAAGTTACATCCCAGCTGAACTAGCAGAGAAAAACGACAACTCCAACACAGGAGAATCCACAGGTGACTGGTGATGTATGTCTATGCTGCACACAAAACATAGGGTCCTCAAGTTCTCCCAGTGAGGGTGCACATTCAAACGCTGGCTTGAAGCAATCTTTGGGAAATGCTAAGAGAGAAGCTTTAGGCTGCTGCTGCTGCTTAGCACAGACCTGCAACACAGAACTGGTTCACCACTGCCCATGTTACCCTTCTAACCACACAGTGACACAATCTGATCACCAGGGCCTGAAGCTATCTGCTGAAACGTCAGGAGTTACAAGCAGCCTGAGCTTGGCCTACACTTCCTTGCAAGAGAAAGGCTGAATATGCCAAGACTGGGTGTTTGCAGCGAAACTAAGATTTTTATAGGCCATAATATGGCTGACCAGGGCCAGGACAGGGAGCAAAAACAACTAGTCTATTCCCTGACTCTGCATGCTGAAGTAAATATAGATATATCCAGGATGTGCCCGAGTCCCAGCTGAAGTACTGTAAATATCCCCCGTGGAAACACAAGTGTTTTGAGCTATTACTGCAGGACTATCTGTCTTTGAAAGTCCGTTTAAAAAAAAATCTAGGAATATATCAATGACTCCGCCTTGTTACAGAGCAGCAAACTGCTGCCTTGGTATTTGTTTAAAGTTCAAAGTGAAATTTCTTTTCTTATTTGAAAGCTGTCCTCCAGATTACAGATTTCTGAATATTTGAAATTTCTCTTTATGTTCCCTACACTGAATATGTGCTTGGATCCACTATTATATGTTAAATTTCTTCTTCTTTCTATGCTATGAAAAGGTAAGAAATCAGCAACTTAGTCTACAACTTAGATGTAGACTTTTATGCATGTACTTTTTTAAGTCCTTTTTTTTTCAATTCTGGTACCATATGGATTCATTTTAAGCCTTAACTGCCCTATAGCTCATAAAATGTGCATTATGTAGCTTTTTAGACAGAAGTCATCAGGAACAAAGCTAGTGGAATGGATGAATAAACAAATTATTGTTAAGGCTACACACATTAGCCTCTAAATAGCACTAGGAAAATGTGCATTGCTCCTGAAACTCAAATATCTGTTTGTACAATGACCTGAACTCTCCTTGCCAGTGTTCACTTAGGCTTGATCCTGTTCAGCGCAGGTGGGAAGTGCTGCACATCGCAGTAGCAAGTGAAATGGAAGGTGGCTCTGCAAGAGGGGAATCCCATCCAGCAGTAATAAGAGCACAGCTGTATGGCCACAAAATGCCCCCTGCCTGTTGGCAAGAGTGGTTACCTAGAGAAAACTCATTCTAATCACTTCATTAGCAGGAGGTAGGTCACTTTGCAGGCAAAACCATATGCTACTTACAATCTTACCCTTCTTTTATACTGTGCTCTTGGGTCCAGGCAAGCAAACATGCTGAAAGGTGGAGACTCCCTAGCACAGAGCTTGCCCTGTTACTCCTTCAGCTTTTAACTTTCCTGTTGGGCRTACACAGCTTAGTCTCAGTCATGCAATGTAGTACAAGTCTGGGCTCCTCAAGGCACACTCTTCTTGGGTCTGCAGGTTCCTATGCATGTCATTATYAGGCACAGAAAAGTTTTAATATTGCGGAGGTGATGTTAACTTTGGAGAAGTTTTTAAACTACTCATTCTCACCAGCACTCCTCACCACATTGGTCTTGCTCCTTTGCAAGGTCTGCCTCCTGCCCACTTGATTGCAGGTGTGCTGTCTCATCTAACTCCAGGCCTGCTAAGATYATGTGCTGTCAATCTTCTGTAATGAACTTTACTAGAATTATTTTGCTTTTACTCCTAATTTCAGGCCACAACTAGGGCATTCTGGATGCCATGGCCCAAAATGGGATGTCCCTCTCACCCCACATTATTCAGTAGCTGCTACCCAGCCCAGGAGGTGCAGAAGTGCATCTCCCACCCTTGCTGCCCCAGCGTGGAGGAACAGGACGCTGCGCCGGCTCTGCAGTCATTGCTGCGGTAATAGGCCCTAACAACAAAGGAAAGAGCAGGTGGAAAGAGATCTGAAACGGACTGGGGTTCAGCAGTAGGCATCCTTTTCACTGATCGTTGTTTGGTAGCAATTTCTACTCGGTGGCAATATTCCTGTGCTTTGCTCACAGCTGAAAATAACCCAGAAAGTGCTTGGAAAGGGCTGCCTTTTTACTGAGCTGAACACTTTTCCGAACGATTTTAGTTGTGATGAGTAGCTTCCCTCTTGGATGAGGAGATTTCGGTCTCTTCCCTCCCATTTCTTTTCTCCGCAGCACATAATTCACTGTAAAATATGGCTCATTGTTTCTGTGCTCTTCTATGCCCTTTATTTCCATAATGGACTCTTTGCCCACATGTTTGCTAATATTTCTACCTCACTACATAAGCTGGCAGATGCCCAGGATGTTGGTGCCTGTGACATGATTCCTTTTCATTCTCCATGCCGTTACGTGGCAATGCCTTTCCTGCAGGGTGGGCATGCAAAAGCACAGATGCACCTAAGCTGGCACAAGCTGTTGCAGTGTCGTGACAAAAACACCTGCCTTTTCCAAAGCGATGGGCTGAGCTGCCAGTGTTTGCTGYGTTGGAAATGGAAGGTTAAATCACCGCTGCGTCTCCTGTTGTGTCATCAGTTTGCATCAGTTATTGAATATACTTACACAGTACTAATGCCTTTGCTACAATTCACACGGACCTTTGTAATTTTTTTAACTATGGTCCTCATCCCAAAAGCTTCTAGTAGAAAAGCACACAGATGCAGACTTCTGGAGGTATGTATTATATGTCTCAAAAATGGCAAAAAAACACATTTCTATAGATTTCTGACAAGGTAGCAAAGATTTAATCTAGAGCACCCACTCTTCAACTCCTCCAAAGCACACAGAGCAGTAGAAGCAACATGCASTTGTTGGAACAGTCATTAGTGTTCTGTCCAAAGAAATTAACATTTTTTTCTCATGTAAAAACATGACAAAGTTCTGTGCATTTTCTTCAGTGCTCTTTTCCCTTGAAAAATCAGCAACTTGCCTTTAAAACACATTGGAGAAAGGGACAGGATGAATTAAAAATTCTTTCAAATACATATATCACAGATTCCTGTCTCGATTTTAATACTTCTGTTGAAAAATCCAATACTGATATCATCTTTCAGAAAGAAGTAACCTCTTAGGGGAATTTTAGATGCAATTTGATGTTGTAAAAATCATGTTTCTCAGGGCATAACAGTACTGAGCATACARACGAAGTCTGACTAAAGGATGAAGTTCTGCTGTTTAAGAAGAAATGTTATTCAGTGAGACTTGCATTATAAATGCAATTCGGACACCACCTCCTGCAGAGTCCTTCTGTGTCCGTTACTTTGCTTCTTTGCCTCAGTTTCTCCAAGTGGGAAAAGGGGAAACAATTTCCTAATGCACAGGACTGGGGTGAGAGTCAATTAAAGAATTCAATAAGCATTTTGAACATGAAAAGCACTCCCCCGTTTAAAGGCATCATTATCACAAATTAAAACATACATCTTTACTCTGAGTTTTGGTTTAGCGTAACTTATTGTTTTCCAAATTTCTTTAGCAATCAAGCATTCCAGGTGATTAAACCTCTTTTCACAATTGAAATTTCCCTTTGTATATTTGCCTCCCAGGAGAAACAGCTCTGGAGCTAAGGCTAACAACTGTGGCTACTGTCTTACATGGAGTAACTTGGCCGCCGATGTGGTGCGGGATAGCGAGTTATGCTTTAAGAACTCTGATCCACACCCAAGAACCTCAAGGAGCTCCTGGCTGGATTCAAATGCTAATCTCTCAAAGGTTTTGCAATTTATTTTTTAATGGTCCACCTCTGAGACATTCATCTGACACTTCTACTATTATATTACCTGGATTAAAAAAGATGCTAATAAGAGCATTAGCCAGGTTCTTATACATAGAAAGCTTTTACAATTACAATACCTCCTGAGTCACTCATTCAGGATCCTGGGAAAAGCACAGCATTTTTCCTTTCCAGATTCTTGTTTTTTAAACCTCAAGAAGTGCTTAAATTTCCTTGTTAAGAGATTTGAAAAATGTATAGTCCTTGTAAATTAAATACTACACGTTCTTAGAGGAGTGATCCCTAAACATGTATTATTCACACTAATATGATTTAATTCTTAGTCACTGTAAGATTTATAGAAATTAAAAGACTTCATATGCATAAGGGTGATGAAAATATAATCTAGTTCATGAAATCTTTATATATCTAACTTTATCTTTCAGCAGTACAGTGATCCCCAGCACCTGGAATGGGCCACCTTTGGGGCCRCGGCTTGAGCCCGTGCCAACCCGAAAGTGGGTTCAGCGCGCAGCGGGCCGAGTGCCGAGGGGGGGGGGTCTCCAGCGGAGACCCTGGCCACCGGCAGCGCTGCTCTGAGTTGCTTGGTCCTGGCGCTACCTTTTCAAAGCTGCGACCAGCTCAGGATCTGCTTCTCTGCCTAGGGCGCCTTGGCAGAGCGAGGGACCACAAGTGAACTCAGGACGGGGGCAATTTCATCACGAGTGAAAGGAAGCTGCCGGAGGAATACTCCTCAGAGGACCCCGCTACACCGCAGCTCGCTTCCCTGTCTGTGAACGGATTGCAAAGGCTCTTTCTCCACGGAGGAGCTTGGGAGGCATGATTCGAGGAAGAGATTTATGTTATGTATCTACATTCCCCTCAGCTGGAGTCCTGAGGAATTAGCAGTTTCTCTACCTTTGATGACATGCACGCYCCTCAGGACAGTGAACTGGTACTGTTCGCATTTAATTGTTCCTAGTGAGTCGCGAGAGCAGTGTTAAAATGGGAATGGGAGGGCTTCTTTCTAAATTCATTTTATTTTTTTAACTAATAAAGCCACTCTGCACAAAGCTGCAGTAACTTCAGCAACTGTCTTGGTTGCACACCAAGGATTTCACTGAGAACCATGTTAGAGGGAATCAGAAAGCAGAGAAAAGGTCACAAATAAGCACCTTAGGAACAATGAAAGCTTTTCTCCATGTAGCAGTGGGAGAGTTGCTAGAAAAACTGAAAAGGTATTAATCAGAAGTGGCTATAAATCCTCTGGAGTTTTGCTCTTATAAAACTCCTCAGAGAAAGTCTTGAAGGAAATGCAGGTCAAAGCCCAAAAAAGCTCTTGATCAGAGATTGCTGGAGGAAAATCTTCCCAGATGCCATTTAATAGGCAGCAATCACCCCAGGAGTGGGAAAGCCAAGTACGCTTGAAACATGGTTGCAGTTCCTAATAGGCCTTGTCACACTTAAGGCACTGCAAGCTCCATCCAACGAACAGCTGAAGCTGGCTGGCGATTCATAAAGCCAACAGTTTAAAGTTTATTATGATGAAAGCACTTAATGACAGCCATCGCTAGGGGCCCATCATTTATAAAGCTGTGCTGAGTATTAGACATGTAGCATGACCACCAATTTTATGTCACAATTGCTACCATAAAATGACCTTTGGTGATTTTTACTGCATGTGGTGGACAGCTCTTCTTTTACATTAGTGCTCTGTGGCTTTTCTTTGCAGACTATTATGCTGTCTAAAGCTTATTTGGCACTGTCGTGAGTCTCAACCCTTGTTATTACCCCGAAGGCCTGTCTAAAGGAAAACTCTCATGTTCTATTATAGCACTCCAATAATTTACAGATCTTACCATCCCTGGTTAGCGTCATAATTCCGTGCAGATATTCCTTTATTGTTACCACATTTAATGAAATCCCTCTCTTTCTGCAGACTGCACTGAATTTCCTATCTGGGCCACTAAAATATGTACGCTCCTGTATTACCACGATATGGATAGCGGTTTTTAATTTTTTGTTGTCAGCTGAAAAGAACAGTRAGCAAAAGCAGTGAACAGTAGTTAACCTGGGAGAAATCTCCTTAAAACCTTAGGTATAAATGCTAGACATCGCGCAAACACCAAATGTAATTTCAGTGCATAATGCACAAACATACATTTGCATGTGAACAATATTACTTAATTACCTTTCAATTTTTAGACCTACTTTGTATACTTAGAAAGTGTTTGAATATACCAGCACTTTACTGTCCTGATGTAAAGCATTACCAGTAAAGTGGTCTGCCCATGCTACAACACCTTTAAATTGTATATATAATTTTATAAATGATATAAAATCTGTTTCTAGTCCATGAAAAAACACACTAGCATCACACACTGCAATCTTGAAAGGATTTAAAATATGTGATTTCTGCCGGTACCTACTGTATTGGGTTTTATATAAAGCTTTTTTCAATAAGGTAAATTGTTACATGACAAACTCATCTTCCACCATTATCATCTGCTGTTTGTGTTTAACAACAGGAGTCCTGGTCTAACAAAACTGTTGTAATGGCTGTACAAATTACTCAGCTGAAAGCTTTTCACCAAACCAAACAGTATTAATCAGCAGTTCTTATGAAGGTGCTAATTAAAAACAATTTTCTTCCTCAGTTTGCAATACTAAGCCATCTTCATTTGCACAGTTTCCAATATACAGCTACTGTATACACTCACACTTCAGGGCCTCTATTAACTATTGAATCTCCTATTACCTATTTTATTACATTCCTGTCTCCCAAGTTTAGAAGCTTGTTGACATTTTAGAAGTCACAGCATGATATGTTTAATCATTTTAAAAGTACATTAATTGAAGTCAGAGTCAGGAAAAAATAACAGGCCTTTGAGAATGCAGGCTCTTGTAGGGCACAACACAGGCTGAACATTCAAATCCTTTCCTGCTAGCATAACCCATCACCCAGGAGCAACATTTTACAGCTGAAGGARGAACGTCTCTAATGGAGAGAATCATTTTGGGTGTTGTTTTTAATAAGCAATCTTTTAAAATTGACACTATGTTGATTGTCAGCAGGGAAATACATCCAAAATAAAGATACTTTGTGTTACTAAAGTCCCATTGCTCCTCCACTGCTGTCAGCCACGACAGCTCTTTGTTTTGGGGGGCTTGGCATCTGTTGAGTTTAACCCAGATTCGAGGGTCAAGATGTTTCTTCTCAGGCTGTGGAATGCCATCTGGACTACTGCTCCGTGCATCTTCCCTCTACTTTCCACACACTTTACACACAACAAGACAATGAAGATCCAATGTCGCTGTTGGACAGAGATGGAAAATACCCAGCTTTTACCCAGCCACAACAATATGCTAGGCTTTTTGGCAGTGAGCCAGCTGCTGACTAAGCAAGGAGCCTTAATAGGCTAAATCCTTTAAAAATGGAAAAGAAAAGTTAGGTTTGTTACATTCAGCTGTTTGAAGAGAGTCCACAGGTCAGAGAGGGTGACTGATCTTGCAGAGAAGATGCTGCACTTCGTCTCACAAAATCTGGGGTCAGTTCTAGAGTGTATTGGCTGCTTTCTATACGGCCATGGGCAAATGAGACAGTAATACTGCCTGTGCCTCAGGCTCCCCTATCCAGGAAATGGGCAGGATAATATTTTGAAGTTTTCACTCTATATTTATTCATTCAGCTTCAAATTCATTAAGTCATGTATTGGCTTTATTTTAGTGCTATAGGGCTTCATACAAGGGTGTCCTGGTTTTGGTTGGGTTAAATGGTGTATGCAGATGAGAATATTGAAAATCAGCTCTTTCATGCTCTTCCATCTTGTAAAATATGCTGATGTGTTTATAAGCAGGATTAGCCTACTGATCCGTGACAGTAAAGGGCTGACAAACCATCTTAATCAGACTCTGGAGAATCTAAAAAGTGAATCAAAAGATGTAAACTGACAAAATTGCCCCTTTCTCTTTTGAGGAAACAACATGGGATGACCACTCTGCACATAAAATGTTTTGATAAAACCACTAGCACATATTTTCTTAGCACCTTCTACTAGCATCTCCAAACATTTTACAAGAGTTAATGGACTCTCAGTTTGATATCACCACTCATTCCCCGCTTTTAAAGAAGAGAATAGCCATACATCAAGAAATTCAGGTGAAACCATATGTTTTTAATTTGCCCTGTGTAAAGACAGGGACCTGGCTACTTTCCCTTCCGGATTAGGGAGACCAGGTGAAAGAGGGTAACACAGTGCTGTTCTGTTTGCCTCCTCCTTGTTGCTCCGCCGTATCAGCTGTGCCACCTGCCATATCCAGAGGTGCATCAAAAGCTCCACTCACTGCGTCCTCTTTTGTTCAAGGCACAACGAAGGCGAGGTGTAATGGAGATACAATACTTGATAAGCCCTACACAGTCAGCCTCAAGATGTAAGGATGTTTTTCAGGGGGGGGAAGAGTTTTAATTCCACTTCCCCACTCACACAAACACGTAGCTGTTAAGCCACAGGCAAACATGTCTAACATGAATTTTGCACCTGGGTTGGTACTTGRGGTAGTGAGCTCTCCTAGCTCAGCTCGCATTTAAGACATTTTTCATTTCCAATCAAAATATACTGCTCAAATTGAAAGACTTGTCCTGTTATTTCAGAATCTTACCAGGTAGGACTGGTTTGTAATTTCCCAGGAAGCCTTTGCCAGGTCTCACAGTAGGAAATGGAATATTATTTTCCTGGGCTTTTTTATTTGACAGATCATAACTCACTGCCAGTGGCATCAGCTGCATTAGGACTGCACCCATGGGGATGTCCACAAGAAGATCATTTCTCTCTGCCATTTTTTCCCTGAGAAAGGAGGACACAATATTACTCTAAAGCTACCAATATATGTGAAGGAAAACTTGCATTAGTCTAATGTTCCCATTGCCAGGGAAGACAGCATAGCTCTGAYACAGTGTCTTTCATCTTCAAAGTGCTTTGCAAACACAAACTAATTAAGCCTAATATTCTGTTAAGGAACACAGTAAGCTATATCATTAAAAATACACAAAGTATCAGAGGCTAGTTAAAGCATGACACACAAAAAGCTCCAACACATTTTTATATGCATGATTTGATAACCTGCCTAACTTTTTTTAAGCAAAGATCTTTGAGGTATTGATTAATAAAYATTGTATTTTTATTAAAATAGAAGAGCTCAGAAACAATTTATCGAGTCAGTCGTACCTCCCAAAGTGCATGACTCTCAGAGATGTCCGAAAAAACAGTATTTTTAGTCTCTCRCATACACAAAACCCTGTAGCTGTGACTTTTCAAAAAGCATTTTAAAACAAAAAAATACTTGCTCATATACCTCTAAAAATATCTGCACAGTCCAATCCTGCAAACACTTACGTAGATGAGAAACCTTACTGCCTGTGGAGCTACAATGTGAGTTTGCAGGATGAAGTCTAAATGCATCGTTGGTAAACAAGCCATCAATTACACACTTTAAGGACGGCAGCACCTGTGCAAAGCCCTCAACTCAAGCGACACACACTAAAGAAATAAAAAGCAATTATCAGCTACTCATTTTAGTAAAATTGTTTTCTTCTTAGAGCTGAAAACAAAATGTCCAGTGACACCAGTTCTGTTTTCAGCAACTAATAATCTTTATTAGATTGTTGTACAGTAGATGTTCAAGTTCTCTGAAAAATAAAAGATTCATATATGTTGCTATWTTTTTACATTCCTTTGTTGATTATAAAGATTTCCTTGTACATGTTTTTAGAGGAAACAATACTGCTCTGTGGGCCAAACAGAACAAAAGTAATTAAACTAAAGCCACCTTCACAGATGGCATCCTAAACGCTTTTAATTTCTTATTAGAGCAGTATCTTCCAACAAGAGTTTGAATATGAAACTAATATCAGCTATAGGGGATATCTACTACTCAATTCTAGGATAAATGGTTGGTTTGCATTGCCCCTGGTCTTTATCTAACACTGAGAATAGACTGCTTTTTATCAGAAGAGGAATAAATTGCTGTTATTGTGATGTTAGCCCATCACTTGGCATTGCAATTCAAGTTTTTGTGAGAAAGAAATGTATGATCTAACTGCGACTTGACCTATGCCTTCTGAGATCCATCTAGGTGCTCTAATGGAGCATAAAAAGTATTGAATACAAGGACATGCAAACTGGTAGTGAAGAATTTTGTTCGAGAAGAAGAGTGAAGAGAAAGGGACTTTCACAAGCTCATGGTTTACATGCTGCCCAATTTGTTAAATATGGAAGAAAGCTTATTGCTAAAATGTAATTATTTTAATTAATGTATTTCAACATGAATCTCTACACTTCCATGCATTTAGTACTTCCCTTTCTCAGTTATACTCTCTGTCTGCCTCTCAATCCCCCTCTCTCTTTTTTCATCATTTTCAAAGTGTTCTGGTTAAAGAGACTGTACTGGATTCTTTAATGATCCAGGTTATTTTCCTGAGAAGTTATTACTTCTTATTGTTTTATTAAACTGTCAAGAAAAAAAGAAAACTTCCTGTTTCTTTGTAGGATTTTTGCCCTTCTCCATACAAGAAAAGTCATATTAAATGTTTATAAAACACTTGGGACAYGGTATATCACAATATAAACCAGTTCAAGTGAGATAATTTGATTAAACTACAAAATCCTTCAGCTGCTACAGTGTTTCTCAGAACATATCAGAAAAGGATTAAAAAAAAAAAAAAAAAAAAAAGGAGCGATTTCTAGGACAGTAGCATTTAGATTTTAGTCCTGATAAAGGCTCACTTTCCATTCATAGTCAGAACCTAAATGTGCTCTTCTTGTACCTAAACAGATAATAAGCACTCAGCACACTCCCCCTTCTTGACACAACACACTGAGACTAATCACACATAATTGGAGAGGAGGAGCAGAGGGGCTGGGCAGGCTATTGTGTCCAAAGGACAAATGGTCAGTTTATGAGGCTTTTGTCTGATGCATAATTTCTTATACATCTACAGAAGAAAAGTCCTGCTGGAAAAAAAAAGGATACATACACATACATACTACAAAAAACCCTCATCACTGAAGCAAATCAAGACATTTCAATTCTGAATGGACAGAAAAATCAACAGTGGAATTTCAAGAAAGACAGAAAAAATCCTAGGATGCAATATGCACCCTTTTTAAAGATCTTAAGAAAACTATTGCCTTTCTGATTAAATGAAAATACATTCACTACTTTATAGCCAGTTATAAAGAACCACAGAGCAGATTACTCATGTATTTTCAAATAGAACTCCAAAATAACATTTGAAGAGATTAACAAAGTGAATGCAAGTTTAAAGGCACAAGAGAGACGGAAGCTAGCTTTACACCTTTGTTAAAGTATACATTTGAAATCCGATAGATTTTAGGCAGGAATATAATTGGAAAAATAAGATAGATGCCTCTATGTTTACACATACACGAAACAAACCACAATATCTTCTTCAGAGCTTAGATTAGACTTATTTCTGGAATGATCATTCAGGAACAAAAGGTGGGGAAACAGAATCCTCCCACTTTCAGACCATCCACATATATGAACTTATTTTCAGCAGTCCATCTTAACACATACAAAAAAATGTGTCATCTTCTATCTCTGTTTTGTTAAAACAAGAAGAAAAGGGTAATGGAGGTTTTCCTCATATGTATCTTTTTCTTCATTTTTCAACTGCAAATAAAAAATGAATAAAGTAAGCAAACTATATGAATGCATTTTTTAAAATACTGACAGTTCTTGGTTAACTATATTCCTTAGTGCAAATGATATTACTACATTTTAAATATTTAAGAACTACTAGAAGAAATTTGAATGTTAAGTACTGTCACAGATATGGAACAGTATGTCAAATATTATCAGGACTTGGCCAGAGTTTTTGGAAAAACTAATACACAGAGTAAATAGCTGCACATTAGTGATCCAAAATGTCTGAGGTATGTAYTCCCAAATTGATGAATTAAAGAAATGAATTACATTCCGGTGAGATTTAAAG
>NW_028186579.1:3828585-3873585 GCF_003343005.1 Rhea americana | reverse complement strand
TGCCTGTATCTTCCAAGAGCAATTCTTAGAAAATTGCAAGAGGTTATGTCTAAGGTCATGTGGACCRACAACGGTGGATTTCTTTATGGTATGAAATAGAGATCTCAGAATTGCAAGTAATACATATGATTTTGATAAGCACTTTACACAGGAAAATAAGAAATTCCTAAAAAGTTTTCTGTGAAGCACATTCCTCTTCATATCCTGTATTACTCTGTACTTATAAATAATAAAAAGGAGACTGATAACAGTAGCTTTATGTAAGCAAGCTTAGAAATCACGCTCAGATAAGTGCTTTTGACCTAAATCTTGTAGCGCCTCGATCTGACATATAACCCCACAACTGTGAAATTCTGTATGAGATTTAGCAGTTTGAAGCTGCCAACTGACCCAGCCATAAAGCAGCCAGAGATAAGGATTGAAGGTACGATATGATACAATTAGACATTCACCTCCTATTTATTTGAATCCATTTCAGTATTTAACCTAGTTAGAAGTTGCAAGCTTTTTATTAAAATGTAAATGCTAGTGTGCTGTATATTTATAGGTGGCTAACCACACACACAGAAAAAGACTCTCATAAATTAGATTTCTATGAATAAAAAGGGTAAACAGGAGATGCTTCAGCAAAACTCTTCTAGACATGCAGAGATAAAGGATGGGTCTACCACACAAAATAATCAGATACAAAAATAGCTGTTCAGAAACAGCACACCTAAGGAGTACTTTAATCAAACATTTAGGTTACCTGCCAAAAGGACCATGATCTCTTCAAAATGCAATGCGGATTAAAGTGTTATCTAACACAAGCAGAAAACTAACCTTGGAGTGGAAGTTCGAAATGTGTTCATCATAATTTTCATGTCTTTGGATAGAGAAACCAGCTTTTTCAGCTAGATTGCAAAACTGGTTTAAAGTATTCCCTCTGAGTGGAGCAAATACCATTGCTTTTCCCTGGAACATTAAAAAGAGAATTTACACATTTTTAAAACTGGAAAGGAACCAGATATAACATACACCTGACTAAGCTTTTAATACACTCAGACTGGAAAAGTCAGTTGATCTCTTGGAAAAATACCAAAGTAGGGTAATATAGATAACTGTTCAGAGTATGCAAGATTTCTATGATTAAACAAATGCAAAATAGAAAGCAATAAATAAGTACTTTCTTTAGAAAGCTGCCAACCGTGATACATTTGATCCTCTTCATATAATAATGGTGGCTATGAATTACCAAAATAAAACACAGAAAAAGCATACAAAATATATATTCAATGCAAAATATATTTGCTAGTCATAACCATGCAAAAATTGTAAATAATGCACACACAGAAGAGTGTGTCCCACTTGATGTGGAATTATAACAATGTAAAACAAGGAAAAATAGAAGGCAAATGAATCCTAATCGTTATTTTTAAGGATATTTTAGACCACCTGAGCAGTGCAACTGAATTTGACCTTAAATTGGCAAATTGCATTTAAAGCACAATTTAATGTTCTTGCATAGTAATTCTGGATCAAGGGCAATATCCAAGCCAACCCACTTTTGTCTTTTTGTGAGCTTACAACTTCAACTCAATGGTTAGGCACRAGATGCAAATGGGTGTAACTCCACCAAAGGCACTGGAACTGCTTATGTAAGTAAATGTTAGGTCTGAATATAGGCTCAGCTCAGGATGAAAAAACATTAAACACAGGAAATTCACAATCAGGACAAAATATGCCATAATTCCCTCACCTCCTTGGCATGCTTTAATATTATCAGACAGAAATGGAGGGCATAGGAAGTCTTCAGCTGAAGATCTTCCTCCTGCTGCCATCTCTCTCTCACCCAAACTTGTTCTGCAGAGACTCTTCCTGGCACAAGAAGGATGGGGCTCCGCTGGAGTCCCTTACCTTCATGAGCACTTGCACAGAGAGGTCAGCGTAATGGAAACCACGTCCCTCATGCAGGGCTTATTGATTACAGGATTCACTCACGGATTCCCAGAAAGGCTGAATCTCTTGTGTGGAGACCATCAGGGGCCCCAACCGCATCGGTCACCATTCCAGCGGCTTTGATGAGGAAACACTTACAAACCAGTGACATCTTTCCAGATGGCAGCTTAAGGTCAGCAGTCTATGCAGTCATGCATTTTCGTAGGGCGTCTAGACTAATGTCCTCACATTCAATTGGAAAGAGAAATACAGTAAAATAGAACATAAGGTCTAAATACCACTTAAAACCAGACTGAAAAGCTCAAAAAATAATTGAAAAAAGGGAAAGAGCTTTTCATGGAAATCGTCGTACAATTACTTTTGGCCTGCTCCTTCTTTGGCGTAAGAAAATATTCCTCTGTTCAGTATACATCTAAAGCACCTGAGTATCTTGCCATTTACCAATAAAAAACAACTATAAATCATGATTAAGTTTATTATTTGATAATCTCAAAACTGGTAGATACTGTAGTCAATTTTGGTCTATTATAATCTGAGTTTAAAGCAGCTTCAGGTCAACTGCCTGATCCGTGTAATTCTGCTACCTTTTGTAGGGCTGTAATCACATTTCCAATTTTAAAATGTTTTTCWTTTCTTAGTTGGTGTACAGCAACAAAATTAGAGCAGTGGCCTGGATCTACACTTGACGGACTACGCACCACTAATGCAGTTATTTAATTCAGAGCTTGCAATTCAAAAATGCCTCTCCATTTAGAATAAATATTTAAAGTTAAGTATGGCCTTTCCCCAGTCAGGAAGACATTTCCAGCAAAATAGTGAAGAAAACACAGAAGAAAATATGTCTCTTTTCTATCATTCTCTTTCTGTCACAATAGTCTGAGGTGTCATTAAAATGCTATTGTAAGATAATAGGACAGATGTTCAGATATCGGACATGACTATGACTAATTTTACTCATCAATCATTATTAAATCCAGTCTTATTTTCTGGGACTAATCTTCATGGTTTAATAACATCTGATTGACTTCACTGAGATTGCGTATGGATAGACCATAGAAAAACCAAAGCCTTAATAAACAAATATTTTTATTAAGAAAATGTGCAAACAAACAACTGCTCATTCTGAGAGCAAAATTAAAACCACATTTTAATCATAGGAAAACCTAATATAATGTCTGCTAATCAAGCAGGTTGCTTATAAGAGGAATAAAATATAGCTACTCTAGATAAATTTGTGTGATGTAAAAATTGAGGGCCTAATTCTCAGAATCAGTTTAGAGGTGATGTTTGMCTTTGTAACAAATTCAGATAAGAAATTTCAGCTCTCAGTAGTGTGCCAGCTGCTCATTTCTGCCTGCATATGAGTTTCCTGTCCTCTCTTCCTGTGCCAATACAAATGTTCATGGGACCATACTACGAATCAGATGACTGAAATGACCAGGGTTAAGCATATTGTTTCTACAAAAACAAAAAGTTACCCAAAACATGTCGTTCTGTGACATCATGATGACCCATAATTCTAATAGCARTGTTGACCAAAAATAACATCCTTAAGAAAATAGGAAATGTCACAGATAAATTTATCTTTTTAAAGAACAATAAGAATMGATTATCTGTGTGAATTCCTCTTTCAAGACAGCTTTGTGAGGATACCCCTTATTTTCTGTTTACTCTAATTTTCATTTCAGTTTTGTCATCTATTATCTTCCCTGAAGACATTTGCTAAAAGTTATAGAAGGAATAATGTAATCGTATATAACTTAGTATGCATTGTAAAACTGTTGTTTTATCTTCATTGCATAACGCAAGTGCACGCAGATACCCTTGAACAATGTGTCTTGCATCTGGATATATCTTTAATTCCAGATTGTTCTTCTATCAATTTGGTCAAACATTACCAGGAACAAAATTGTAACTTCTACATTTGAGACAAAATAATTCATACAGAACAGCAAACGTAACCGAAGTAGTTTATGCCTTGTCTTGGCCATCATCTTAGTTATTGCAGCTGGCAAATGAGTTCACTGTTAATTTAATTATTTTTCCTTTAAAGACCAAAAAATATTGACATTTAGCAAAGTTTCCTCTGATGTTATCCTTAGATTTGTACAAAATAACAATAATAGTATAAACGTTATCTATTTTGTACTTCTGGTTGCATCTTGTCTTGGTATCTCAAATGAGCATATGCTTTTACTTGGGCCTTTCAAATTATGAAAACATATGCTTGAAGGCATCTCTGTTCAGCATGTCCYTTCTGGACACAGGAGTTGATTTAAAATGTCTCTACTCCCAGTTTACACTTCCACCCCACACCATAATTTGTGAGGCTATGCCATATGCTACATCAGGGAAAAGACCTGTGTAAAAAACACCACTGTCCAAAACCTAGCAACAGGGGATGAGAAGTGATTTGGAGTACAAATTTCTTAAGCTAGCTTTGCTGACGAGAAAAAGGAGCATGGACACATGGCCTAAAAYGCCATGGAAGTAAGTACAGGCTATRTTACAACCACAGTACACAGAAGGGAATACARGAAAMAAAAAGCCATCTCCCTTCCCTTTGTCCACATAAAGGACTCAGGCATTGTAGCTCATCTGCTTGGAAAAGCAAAGGTATTTTGTGAATTTGAATTAGCTGACTGGAGTTAAAAAGCAATGAAGTCAAGTCTGTTTTGGTTTAAAGTAGGTTAACAATTCCTAAATTSTCTATAGGTGGGAACCTGAGCTGTGAACAGTACAAGCTGTCTTATCTCATTATTTTTCATTCAAATTCTCCAGCTGGGTTAATCAGTCCAGGTGAAGAACGTGTGTGTGYGTGCACATACATACGTATGTATGTATGTATKGGTACATATGTTTATATGTATGCTTTTGGTAATATATATGACCAGACTATGATCAACTACAAGTAGGAGATAAAGCAATTAATAGCTTCACTCCAGCTGAAGGCTATAGTCAGGTCACAGTTACGAGGACACCTCTTCTACACTTCACTTCCTGCCACTCATATTCTTATCTCACAACAGCTTTTCTTCAAGCCAGTACAGTGGCCCATGGAGCTACCCAAAGAACCAGATGAGGACATTGATCTGGACTGAAAATACTGCTTTTTACTTTGGGGACAGGGCTTTGTATTCAAGATCACTTCTGGTCCCCAAAAGTATTTTATTCTAAAAACTGAAGGTACAACACAAAAGTCAGACTATATCACTCTGGGCAGGAGGTACTTAAATCGCCCTTGCTGTCACTTACAGAAAAATCTGGATACCTTTTCCTCAGAGTGGCTACATTTCTCCTGTCTTCCTGGCAGCTTTGTCCCATAGCTCATTAAAATCATTCAATCCTAAGTAACTTGCCCTAGGTCACTCAGGAAAGTCCATGATAGAACTAAGAATAGAAACCTGATCACTCTTAGCAAAGAATGGGATTACTTCACATGACTAAAATGACTCTGTTTCTTAAGTCTTTGCAGGTTTGAGTCTTACAGAGAATTCCTCTTATAGAGAAAATCTCTTGTAGAAAAAGTACAATACAACTCTCAATAAAGTTTAGAGAATGCATTGCTAAGATAGAATACTTTTGTGTTGAAATGGAAAGGACTCCCTTACTAGAAGATCTTTATGGTAAGCATGAAAGGCAAAATTCCTGTTTCAAATTTCTATACATTACAAGTACTTCATGCATTTTCTCTCTTTTTTCTTTCTTTCTCTCTCTCCCACTCTTTTTAAAAATTTTTAATTTTTTTACAATTTTCAAGATCTAACGTTATTTGTTCAGTATGGGTGTATGAACATAATGGCTTATTTTGCCTGGTATCTCTCAAATTTAGTTTAAAAGATGAATAGATCGAGCATCTGCAAAAGTGTGTAACATCCTCAGTGATACACATGGACACATGAATGTAGAATATGTAGAGCATTTTATGGAAAGTCTAATTTCATTATGTCCTAAAATATAAAATATGTAAATATAGGGCTTAGTTCATGGGGAAAAAAGTTCAAGAGTGCAAGGGCTTTATTCATTTTATACAAACAGAAATGAAAAGAAAAAATATTCTTTCATAATAAATAAATACACAATGACAAAGGTTACTATTGAAGGGATTACAAATGACAGAAGCCAACATAAAAACTTTCAGTATCGTACTTTTACTTTAATATGAAGACATTATTATCAAAGGAAAATACTCGAGAAACGCTTTGATAAAAATAATCTCTCACTATCTTTGAAGCGGTTTCATTTATTTTACTACCCACTGTGTTCCTTATCAGAAGGCCAAGTATAAGAAGTTTCCTAGTTTATGATTAGGAAAGAATCTGATAGATTAGAAGACTCAATTGAAGTTGGACATAATAAGTATTAAAGTATTACATGACATTAATCCTGCCATTCCATTACTCTCTCAATCATTGTGCACAGACTAATTATTCTGAAGCCAGTGTTCAGGAGAAAATAGAAACATACTTACACTGGGTTGGAGTAATCTCTTTATTGCATCAACAAGGCTAGCTCTGTACCGGTCCAGAAACAGGCTGACATTGAGAAGAGAACAGAATCCAGATTAAAATGGGTTTTCAATTCTAATGATACTAATGCAGATAAGTACAAGGCTAATTACATATATTTACACAATGCTGTAAAAGAGAAACTGTGGTTTACATTTCTTTCCAACTCATGTACTATTTAATAAAAAAATTAAACAGAAATAGCTGAAGCTTGAAATAAATATTATTTAAATCAAAGCCAAACTATCAGCATGAACCAGTCCTTTATGTGGCTGAAATTCACAGATCACATGTGTTAGCTATCAAAATACTACCAAATCAGAAATCAAGATCAATATACTATAATACTAATTTTATGTTTTATCTGCTTTTTGTACAGGCAGAGTGTGGAATTTATGAAAGTATTTTCTACTGTATTTCATGACTACCTTATTAAGGGATATTTTTTTCCTTTTAGAGTCAGTATATTAATTCATTATTATCTATTATGCAYATTTGTACTATTTACATACCTCTATCTTTCTATAGAAACATGTACTATCCCCTACCTCCTCTCTTCCTTAAACACTGTGCAAACACAATGACCTCGATAGCACAGAGTTGTCCTATCTCAGGAGTGAAATCCTTCATCTCCAGCATGGGTCCTGCAAGGACAGCAGCAGAGTCAGTTATCCCATGCAATGCTGCCAACATGCTCAGCCCTATTTTGGCATGATTACCTCATGATTTCAGGGGATAATTCACTCTTCATGCCCCTCAGCACCTTAACGTATATACTAACAGTGCAACCAGGGTGCCAATCACTCTTGACTAGATATTTGGGGACATGCAGTTACTGTGGATGAGAGTGCATTTACAAAGGTTAGTGAACAACCGTCAGATAGCAACTGATGCCTTTCAGTCCTTACTACCATGGGCTGCATTTGTATCGGTGACTCAGCCAAGAAAGAGTCTATTGAGCAGGCTACGAGTAACATGATTTTTCTTCATTATTTTTCATGCCTTATCCATAATAAGAGAGGCCAATATGAGCTATGCTTAAGTTCCACACTATAAGGCATTTTGTCCATTCTTTATGATTCATTTGTATACCTTCTCCAATTCCTTTTTCTCAAATATGTCTTCCTGAGGGGAACAGGGTGAATTTTTTTTCCAGGTTTGAAATATCCAAAAAGAATATATGAAAACAGTGACAAAAAGGGAAGTGGCCTGCCAAACACATGCCAGTCATCAAGAATAGAATATGTGTAGATATTTGGCTATGGATATTTCATGGGTATCAGGGAGAATACAATAATATTATGTAACAGAAAGCCAAAGTATAATATCTGCAAATCTTTTGCTGCTCAGGAAAAGGAAAAAAAAAAAGCAGCCTATCTGAAAAATTTTCAGTGACCAAATTTAATCAGTGAAAAAGTATGGTAGATTTGGAATCCATAAGCTTCTTAAATAACATTTTGTGTAGAAGTATGACCCCTTTGAATTTCTTCTTGAGATGTTGAAGTACTGAATAACTTCTCTAACTGATAACCTGCCCAAAAGAAAGTTTAAAATTTAGCAATAAGCACGATGGCTGCCCCTTAGCCTCTATTAATATTATTGGAAGAACTGGACAAATGCTTGTTTACATAAAATTAATCGAAAGAGAAGATGATATCTCTAATGTCTCCCGGGAGTTTTAACCATTTTCACCTTGGGTAGATCCCAATACAGATAGATACCATAAGACACTAATTCACCAGGAGCTTACTCATATGCAGAAGAAAAAGAGGTGGAACGCACTGTGTGAACCCTCTCCCAAAGAGAATTTCTAAGAATAATTACTTGTCCTCACAGGAGACAACACATGCAAGCGCACATTTAAGACTTGCAGAGAACCTGCACAGACAGAAGTACATTTCAAATGAAAATGCACTTACATCTTTATTTTTGAAAGCAGTATCACGGGAACATAATTTTGGGCGAGTTTACCAGCACTGAAGCCCTATTTTCATGGATCTGCACACCATTCTTTCTTTTTACAGTGAAATAAGGGCACAGCTACTGCTACCAGTGTTGTTCCTTAACAGAATCAGCCCTTGTTCACTAGAAATTCAGGTGTCTGTGAACTTCAGATGGTTAGATAACCTGCTTGGTAGCTCAGGGCAACTTTGAGATTACCTTTGCTGTCTGACTCCCACTGGATATTTTGGTGGTACGGGAGGCAGAGAGAATCAGCCTGGTGACCTGGGGTACCTGTCCTGCCTCTGCTCCCAAGTCCTCCCTCCCCTCCTCTAAGGTCTGTCCCTGGGTGCAGCAACTGCTTCAACCAAAAGTGGTCTCTAATGCTCTGACTGCCAATCTGTTGCCCCGTGAGCTATGTCCTCCGACCACAGGGAGCTCAGAGGGCTGGAAGCAACGTTAATGCCATGCAGCGACTCCACGAAACATTTCCATCCTCCCTTTGATTTGGGGGTYCTGTGAAGGAGGCAAATCCTGAAGAAGCTGTTAGATAAGCTCTGCCGCGGACAGCATTGGCATAGGATTTGGCCCATGCATAGAGATTTAGTCACACAATTTCACTTACCAGTAGAATTTGTACAACTAAATACCAAAACAGCACACGGAATATGTACCCCTATGAGAATCCTTTAAAGCTCACCAGAACTCTGTGAAATTAAATAACATATTTTTTTTAAACCACTCTCACTGAGTTCTCATTTTTCAGTTCAAATTTGGCTTAGCTTACCATTACTTTGGTGGTCTTAATATTTTTTTTAACAAAAATGCCTTGTGTATGTGTAGTAAGGACTCTGTGAAAGCAGTGGCTGAGGACAGGAATAGCAAGGGTTTCTCTGGTCAGCAAGCAAGTCCCTGAGCACAGAGGCAAAGAGGCAAGAGTCATGATTTATGACTCTTGGCCTTTGCTTAGTCAGTGCTGTTCACSTGKGAAAWCTGGATGAACAAGCAGTCAATCTTGTCAGCTCCTTCTTTTTTTTTTTTTTTTTTTTCCCCTCTCCTTCATTTTAAATTATCATTTGAAACAAAAAAATAATGTTTACACAAAAACCTGTATGGAAGCAAAGGTAAGCTGCTATGAAAAATTTTTTAAAAATAGGTAAATTCTCTGTTCAGTTAATGCTGGTATGTTTCATCCTAATTTCTTATGCCTTGTGACAATGAACATATGCTTATATTTTATAGTCTATGATGAGAAATTATTTTTATTTTTTCCATAACTTACAAGGGGTAAAAGGCCTAGTTTATGATCTACTTCAGACATGATTACATTCATGTATAGTGCCTACTGTATATAGTCTTTCATCTTTTTGTTCACCTTCAACTATAAAGCTGTTACAAAATGAAAAAACTCTTACTTCCATCTCATCAGATTCCAATGCAATTGAGAGTAGAGCGTGTGCAAGAAATCAGGCTTAAAATGAAGAATAAATTTCAGCTGAGGAAGAACAGAAATTTCCTGCATTCCTGCAGAAAGATTTCCTTATATTGAATCAAATCCTGATGGGGAGAAGCTTGACATATTTTAAGTTATTTAAAGAATAATTTCAATTTATTGCTACATTTCTGTTGCATCCACAACTCCTTAAGGAAGAATTTCAGCAGTGAGAGCAACATGAGACAGGCCCCCAGGTCTCTGTTATACAAATACTTACACACATGCCAAACTTCAAGAACATGATCAGTCTAACTAAACAGAGTAGGATATTATGCATTTCCTAAGTGATATGAAGATCTAGACCATATTCTGTCTCTACATTAAAACTATGAGTGACAACCCTGTTCATGAGAACCGGAAGGGCAATGACGTTTTTCTCAGTCAACCCCTAATGGCCTTCAATTTCTCTTTGGATTAAAAATCTCAAAAACTTTCTTCTTAATAAACAAAAGATTTATCTTTCATCTTAAACAACTAGATATCAAGGACTCTCAGGAGTTTTGGAAATGACCTGTTTTCGGACTGTTTGCAGGGCCACTTGACATTTCTCCTTCTCTGTTCGTACTCCTACTTACTCATACTCCCAGCACCTGCACGACTTTATACCTGCCAGTGCATGTCAAATGAAAGTCTGAAATTCTGGCAGATACTAGATTCACCTGGCCTTGAAATTACCACTCAATAAAAAGARAGGGTTGGATATACCTTAGAAATTCCACATTTCGGTATTCTTTTTGCAGCGTATCCTTCTTCCAGGTGTGGYCTCACCAAGACTTTTTTTCCCTATTTTTTATCTCAAAGTTGACATTTTGCGAGTTATTTAGGAACTGCTGAACCATGAAACTATTTTTATTGTCATAATCCTGAATGGTTAAATAATGACTAGCTTTCACAGTTTGCCTCTTATTTATTTTATAATCTAGTTGAGCTACTAAATTTAGCTGTTAACTAATAGACTGTCTGTTCTGGGAAATAACTTATTTTCCACTCCTGCACACAACATTTATGAAAGTCTGAATGTAAATATATGAATATAAACATATCGCCGCTTGTTGTAATCATGTACGTTTTTTCTTAAACCTCTATGTGGATTTGGAAAATGTTTATGAATAGAGCTTGTTTTCATGTAAATGGGATCAAGCAGTACCACTGGTTAGGTATTCAGAGAATCAGACAATATCACTCTTGCTGGAAATACTTCAATAAGAATTTATCTGTGTACCTAATATCTGAACTCAGATTTTTTCCTTTATAGTTCTCTGTTCTAATCCCAGATTTTATTGACTGACAATGAACTACATGATGGTGTTAAGTTAAATGCAATCTACTCTATCTGTTTTTTATCACTGCATACTTCAGGTTTCACCTGAGGAACCATAAGAAAAAAAGATTTATTCTCCTCTTCAATGGCAGCCCCCAAAAATTCAGAATGTAAAAATCCTGCCAACAGTTTTCAAGTCAGTTCTCTATCTTGGAAGATAAAAATTCTTAAATTCTTAGACATGAAAATAAAAAGATTTGTGTGTGTTAAATCCAAGCAACAACTTTTTTCAGCCTTGTCATGTATCTGATAATCTAGTATCCATTATTGAAACAATGATTTTTAAAAGAAACAATACAGGGATTTCATGCTTATTAAACTACATATATTGGCAGCTGGAATAAAAAAATAGGAATAATTTGTGAATAAAACTGTGTACTCTAAACTAACCTTCACATATGTATTTATTTTTTAAATTCTATTAATATTTATACACTTATCTGCGTCTTAAGTGCTTCAAAATAAAGGGAGAAAAAGCAGGGATTGCAAATACATTATGTATTTTACCTGTCATGTGCGAGCCTTTGTTTACTAAAGAAACAACATTATTTCCAAACAGACTAGGAGGAGTATTAGTAAAGAATATTATTGAGGAAAACAACTTAAGCCTTGCTCCACTTTGCTATACTCCCCGTACAAATAGGATGACATGGTGTGAGTATCAAGAATACAAGAGATGGCACAGCCAGGTTGTTTTGATATTTGTGTGAAGAACAAATTTAACTCTAAATCTCTTGGCAAGACCTTGCTTCACCCACATAATCTGGAGAACATCCATATGTGAGCCTTGTCTAAGCCTCCGAGAAGACTGCTGCCCTCCTGCTCATGTCCGCCAGCACTCTGATCTGACTTTCATACTTAATCTGATCTAATCCTGCCCAGCATTAACTTCATCTGTGCAATGAAACCTGGAGTATCCATTCTAATATTTGGTGAGGAAGGCATTTACTAAATTACTTGCTGAAATCATATGGTGTTGTTTAGCTCCTTATTTTAATCAGATGATGCATCTCTGAGGCACATTATCAGCGATTAGTTAGAAACCCATCTCTGTCCTTTTTGGGAACAAAGAACTTTCCTGAAATTAAATGCTGAGAGAAATGAAGCACTGTTGCATTCTGTCAATAAATAGGTATTAGGAAAAGGAAAAAAAGAAGAAATACACTTTCTCCAATGCTATATAAAAACAATATTTTTTTTTAAATAAGAACAGTTTGCTTAAATAGCAAAACATCAAACCAAAAAAAAAAAAAAAAATCCCACCAAAGTCTTTAGAGGAATATTTTATCAGAAGCCATTTAAAAAGAACATTGTTTAAAAAGACAATAGACAGCTTTGCACTTCCCTTTGCCTTTTTCCTTTAACTATTTCTTAGTAAGGTACAGAAATCTGCTGAATGGAGCTATCCTAGGAAGTCTCTGTTTTCAGAATTTGGTCTCTTACAATAGTTATATGCAACAAAACATAAACATCTTTTTCTGTTTTGGACTTCTAAAAGGTCAAGAGCAAATATTCATTAAGGGAAGACAGAGTTGTTTAAAAATACCTACTCCCTTAACTGAAATCCTCACAGTTATTTTTACACTTTCTCCACTTAAAATAATTCATATAATTAATAATTTCCCATTGAAAATGTTAGCATACAGTAAATAAAGGGTAGCACAATTCTACAAACCCAGGATCAGAAATGGTTTCTTTCAGTAACAAAATCTGTTTACATATACTGTTAGATAATATACTGTATTGTAACATGTATCTACCTTTTCATGAATTGTGTGGTACTCTGATTTTTTTTTTTTTTTTTACTAAGAATTCTCTTATTACTAACATGTGCCTACATAAATAATATAAAGTCCAGGTCTACCAATCCTGCTGTCAAATTGATTTAAGAAACAGAATGGGATGCAAAAAAGATTTCAAAAATCTTTTTTCCTTGGAAAGATTTTCTGGGAAGCAAAATATATCCCCTTATATCAATAGTCAGATCTTTCCTAAGAAGTAAGCTAATTGAGCTGTTTGTGTTGATAAACTCCCTTTTCTCCAGACTGTTCTTCACTGAGCCATAATTATTTGCAATTTGCCTAAGTCGTCCATTTACTGATACGTCAAGCATGAAACAGAGGCAATTCCAGAAAATGGAAATGCTTCTCAAAATCAATCTTTGGGAAATAATGTGGTAGAAGTTACTGTGTGATAGAAGACTACCTTATAACTGTCACATGGAGATGAATATTAATTTGTTGAGGTTAAGGTGGCTTTGTGCTTCATTTGTTGACTTTGCTTAGCCATCAGCAAGCAGCACAGTACAATTACTCCAGCAAAGCTATTTTTCTAACACGAGTTTTATGATTTTTATGTACTTACCAGTCAGCACACATAACAATGTCAAAATGTCCTTCCAGTTGAGAGACATCTGTCTCATTATCCCATCGTAAAATGCTAGAGGAAAAAAAAAAAGATTAACAAAAAAAAAGAAAAGAAAGAAAGGACTTACATTTTTCATCTTGATATTTTAAAAGTATTAATATTATTTTTATGTGACATGAAAGTGTTTTTAAAAGTATACACACATTTCTTTCAAAGATGAATGTAACTATTATTCTGAGCCTTGTTTAGCTTTTAAATCTCAAAGCTACAGAACTACCTTCTTGCTGTAGCAGAAAGGCAATCTACGCGGTCTGACCCCCGACAAATACGCATTTTCTGCATTAGTGGCACACGTACAGCTTCAGGTTTTTACCCCCTACCCCCCCCCAGCCAAAGTACTGACAAGCTGCGTGCAGTGGAGACGTGCAAAGCAGCTGTGGACTCGCAGCTCTCCGCTACATCTGGCAGGCAAGTCAGCCGCCTTCCCCACCGACCAAGTGAGCATCCGCTCGGGCTGCGGGGAGGAGGGACGGGGTGAAAGAGTGCCCAGCTCCGCTTCGGTGCCAGCCGCCGTGCCTCGGGCGAGCGCAAAAATACAGCGGCGCTGCCTCTGTCAGCACCTACTCTCGCACAGGTGACAACTCATTTAATTCGAAGATACCTGATAACAGGCAGAAACGCACACACGTGCAAAGTTCCTCTTTGTTTACGAATGCTGCTGCTTTATATAGCTGCCACGGAGAATTTCAGTACTTTGCTCCCATTTAGAAACAGCAACTAGTACTGGAATTTCCTGCATGCTTAAAATATCACTACTCCGAAGATTTGAAGCTGCATTTCTATTTCTAGTCTGTTTTTTTTTTTTTTTTTTTTAAATAATCTACCCTTCTTTTTCATTTCATGGTTATTTATAAAAGAGAGTGGATAAATATTTATAGGAAAAGCACTTGTGGGGGAAGGGTCTAATCTGATCTTGTCAGGTTGTGCATGCTTATCTCCGTTTTGTATGAGTCTTGACCAAACAGACCCTTTAGTCTTCCCGCAGCTATAATCTACTTCTGGTTAAAAGCCATCTCCATTCACACACTACTCCTAATATTTAACCGAGGATCAGTTATAATGTGTTCATTCAGAAATGTTCCCTGAGTATACAAGAAAAAAGGAAATTGTATACATGGACCACGCCACCTGCAAAAAGGCTCCAAAATAGGTTCCAGAGGGGGATGTATAAAAACATACAGATTTATATAAAAATACTGAGCTCCAYGAACAAACAATTAAGGCAGGAGTCCACGCGCGTGCCGCGGCGCGCGCACGGATTTCGCGACAGGATGCTTTTAAAACGCGGAAAGCGGGGAAGCAGCGGCCCGACTGGCCGGGAAAGCTTGGATTAATTCCGTGGGGCTCCGCGCCGCCCGCCCGGCAGATCGGGCCTCGTTAGCCCGTTCGCCCTCCCGGAATTTGCCGTGACGATCCAAGGAGAGGAAAGAGTAGAGGACCTGGATTTCCCCACCCCGCGAGYGGCAAGCACGCGGGCCCCGCGACGCCGGGGCGGCTGTGCGCGCTGGCGCTCAGCAGGCGTCCGGGAGCGGCGAGCGCCGAAGGAGAGGGCTCGCGCTCGGCTGCCTGCTGGCTACCGGCGGCTCTCTCGACCCTGTTTCCGTGGAAACTTCGGTTCGAGCGGTGAAATTAGGTAAAGGTACGTTTCGTGGGTTCAAAGCACGCGCTCTAATGTTTTAAGCATCCTGAAGCGGAACTGGAAATTGGTAGACGAACTGCGAGCCCTGAAAGGCCACCGTTGGTCCTCATCGCGACAGAAGCAGAGATYTGATCAGTACCACCATAGGGATTTGAATTACGACTTTTTTAATCCATGTATTTGCTACGCTTCACACATGTAGTTCAGAAGGCAATGCGGGTGCTTCCTCCTGGGAAGAAAAAAAACCAAACCCCAAACCTCTTATGTTACAGTCAGGTTCCTGCTGAGCCTCCAAAATACAGCATTTTCYGTGCACACCTACCAACGGCACAAAGGAGCTTGTGCAGGCAGGTAGAAGCTCAGCAGTCGTAATGCTGACCAAAATACGGAACAGATGAGTTACCAGGAGCACGAGCAGCGCTGCAACAGGACTGGCACGCGTGCTGTTACAAGCAGCGAGCTAAGGGCCGCACAACCAGCCCCAAGCCAGTCTTCCTTCGTTTTCCTGATCTACCTCCAGAGCTGTTCTTGGTCGCTAGCCCCAGTACTGCTGCACTTCCCAGAGACAGGATAGTTACGCCAAGGCCAGCGATAAACTTACACAAGGTTTTCAAAATCTGCTTTACCATTAAATTTCAAAGGGCAAGGGAACATCTTTATTAATGTTGGGAAATGACCTTGCCAACTGCAGGACTGATTCTGATCTCACTTGGCATGTGCACACGGGAAAGGTGTAACTATAAGCTGTTTACATTTATCCACACTATTTTTAGACTAGTGCAAATAAAATGCACACACTAAAGTGTAGCTGCAGTACACGTAGCTTTGTACAGGCTGCAACCTCAGAATTTAGGTAGCTACATCTGGGCTACCACTACACCGTTATCTGATTAAAGCTGCCAAAAAAATTTGCATGAGTTGCAGCCACACACCTGCATTTGCATCTGTAAAGTGGATATGCCCCTGCACATCAGAGAATCAGAAACAACTCTGACAAAGTCAGAATTATTGTGTCATTAACACTGGCGTCAGAACCAGCCTGATTCGGAAAGAGAATCAGTCACTTCGATTTCTAATGCTAATGAAACTAATGAATCGAAGTCAGGACATCTATGAAAACCATCAAATAGCAATAAAAGTTCTTGCAACCACAAACACAATTCTTGAACATGAAATACAAAAAAAATTACAGATACTGCAAAACCACTCTGAAATGAGTAAAGATGCATGCATGTGTATCTATATGCATATATCTATAAGTAGACTAAGGAATAAGGAACATTTTTTTTCCAGGAATTGTTGATGACATGGCTGTTGGACTCATTGGCCAGAGCTGAAGGAAATATTGAAAGTACAGTGAAATAAGGACCAACTGCATCTTTATTTAAAGAAAAGCACTTCTAGGAAAACCAAGAAACTGTTAGCAACAAAAATCTGAAAATCACAGCTTTTACGAAATTTCCTTTAAAAATAGACAGGAGGACGACAATGCTGTGCCCCAAAAATCTTTTATGTTACCAGAAATACGTTGAGTGCTGCTATGAGAAAAAGTAAATCTTTGTTAATATTTTCCTCTTGTTCCCTTCTCAACTCATTGACATAAAAAAGACTGTTTTCACGCGTGAAATTCTGAATTGATTTTATTTACTATTAGATAATGAGGAATCAATTTTAACATTAGAATGTTTTCCCCAAAGAACTGGGGAGCAGGTCCACAAGATTTTATAGACTTATTTTTTTTCAGTCTTCCCTCTGAATTTTTTGAGTGGTCACCTTGAATGCACAAAGCAGATGAGATTGAGAAAAATCATTAGTTTGAATTAGTATAGAAAACTGACGTTTCCAAAGCTTCAGGATATTTGTTTTCCAAATTTCTTCCCATAAAATGATAACTTTTAAAGATACAATATGTTTAATGTCTTTCTTTTGAGGTAAGCTGCTACAATACTGACAGCTGGAATTATTTGGCAAATTTAGAAGATGTACTTTCCACCTTTACTTCTGCTAGCCATACTTTTAATGGATTTTCTGATAAAAATAACATATTTAAGGCTGTCTAAAGTCCACTGTTGGTTTTAATTTGTGCTGGCTTATTTAAAGTATGCAGGTTTAGTTTCTGGCAATTGAAAGTAGGCAATTCAATTTAAATAGAAAAGGACCTGAAACTCACTGGAAATATTAAATAATTTGGGGAAATTTTTTGCCTCTCACAAAAATGTTAAAAAATGAAATAAGATGTGAGGGATAGTCTGATCAGCTACTACTTAGGGCAAGCTAATGATGTCTGAAACTTAGTATCCGCTAATGGTTGCTTTACGGCTTACATCCCATGAATTTGACCAGTTTTCAGAGGAAAAGCACCCACGTCACAAACTTATTACTATAATTAGCAATCTTGATGGCAGTCGTAGCAAAAAGGACAAGGACTGAATGAGCCATGGAGAAYGAACTATCCTCTCACACACAGAGGTGGTTTTTCCAGGTCAGGGATAAAGCATACTACTGAAACAGTTTGAGAAAATATGTACCGAGGCTTTAGTTTCCGAGCCTGTCAATCTTACACCATTCTAAAGCAACAAATTCATTAAAAAAAAATCAAAGTTTTTTTTTCCCCTCTGATTTAGCTTTTGAATTGACAAGCCAGAGAATGTGATTAGGGTCAAGACAAAAAGAATTGTAACGATAACAGAACAGAAAGATAAGAAAATAGAGATTGAAAGAGGAGCATCCTTTCTTTAAATACTAACAATATACCCCCAAATATTCCCTTACATTTCAGAAAAAAAAAAAAAAAAAAAAAGAGGCAAATGTCCCAAGCACCATTATGGCAGTCAGAGCTGCATTTTCCCTGTAAAGTAATTCTAATCTATGAAGAATAGCCTAATAAATGTCAACATTTATTTTCTTACAATTAGTAACTTATCTCAAYAATCTGCAACAAAATCCTGCTTTTACTAGCTTTTTATTTCTCATGCAAAAAAAGCCCATTGCTATTATTATTCAACTTCTACAATTCAGTGATTGTTCTCCTAATGTGCCTAGGCAGGTAACTTACAGAATAAAAACAGGCTAACTCTCCTGATCATAAAATCTCAAACATTTCCAAGCCCCTCTGAGATGTTGTTGTGATGACTGACATAGGTTGGAGTAGATGTGGTTCCTCAGTTTTGTATAAAGACCAAAATGACAGATTTTAATTCAGCAACAATGTGTACATATATGATCAGAACTCCTCTGTAGAGTACTGCAACTCTGCCTGCTTCCATTTCCTCATCTTTCTCATCATATTCTCATTAGGTTACTCTTATTTCTCCCTTCTCTTCCACCTTTTGACTTTCTTACCTTCACTGCTTTACCTTGTTCTGTGTCCTTATCCTTTACTGCATTCCCTGTGATGCACACCCAGCCAGTAGCAAAAAATCAAAGTGAAATTTTAAGTTACCCCATCATCAGTCATTCTCCTACATGTCTAAGTAGTTTGAATGTAATATTTATAATTGCTAACAGGAATTTCTTTCTAACTGTTTCTTCTTTAGTGCCCCCTTGCAGGCTTTGGCAACTTCCACTTAATTTATTTACTCTTTTCAAAGTTTCCCACTGATTTTTCTCAGACAATCTCAAGACCAGCATTTTGACCTCATCCTCTTTGACCTTTCTTCTCTTATTAGCCCAGTAAAATCTTGCTATTCATTAGCATGTTATTCTACCATTTTTTTATTATTTCACTACYGTTTCTTCAATGTATTCCTCAAACGATCCTCTTCAAACATTCTGCACATTTCTGATAATTTCACAATGATRTATCTTCTCCTCCTCTTCCTCTAAATCTTACTTTTGATACATCTCATCCATAAGAGAAGCCCAACTACCCTTCCTATTCTGATAACCCATTAAAACACTTATCTACTGCAGACTGTCTGTCTGTCCAGACTTACAACTCAGTCTTTTTCATAGCCCCAATGTGTGGTCTTCACCTCAAGCTCCACACTTTTAAAGCACAACAAGGCTTTGCTGTTATCTCTTTTTCTTGATCCCCAGGGACAAAACCATTAGTTCCAGTCTGTAATCTGGATGCAGCTAAGACTCTTCTCTGCATCTGTATATCCAGTTTACATTCAGATTTTGCCTATTCTCTCTGCACAGCATCTCTAAGAACTTTCTTATCTACCTCTCTCAACTTACATGCTCAATAACTATATTGAGCATGTCATCATTATCTGTATCTTACCATCACAATATTGTTCTCTCTGGTCTTTGAAAAATTCAGTCTTRTCCTATTAGTACTTTTCAGTAGACTCCCACAAAAATGTTTTAAATAAAAAAATAGCACTAGTGTTTCCAAATTTGCTTTTTTCTGCCCTCCTCTATCCCGATACCTTAGAAATCAGTCTTTGTTTAGGAGATTGACTACTGTTTTTAGCAASGCTCATGTGGTGCACAGCGCACAAAATGGATGGTTATCACATTCTAATTCAGACTGATATGGTTTAATAAAATATCCCATTTCAAAATGCTGGATAGCATAGGCACATGCAGCACCACCATAATAAGATTAGTGAATGAAAGTTTTGTAAAAGTGGATTTTGATTAGAAATTTGAAGGAAAAGAAGGTGGTTCCTTGCCTTTTGGAAAATAATCTATTCATGGAAAAAGAGGAGGACAATCAAAAGAAAAAAAAAGATTGGAAAACAAAGAATGCAAAGTAAACTTAAAGACAGGCAGGTCCAGGACTGAATGGGAGAAACCAGAAAGAACAGTGGAGGGGACGTAATTCACAAATGCTTACATTTTGAGGGCAGAAGAGACCATAATAATCATGGTGGATCTTAAATTTCTACATCAAGCCCATCTATCTCAGCAAATTAAGACACATTTCAGAAAGATACCAACTTGATTTAAATACATTTCACTGTTTGATGAAACTACCACTTCACATAGAAAGATATTCTAATATATTATCTTTCACTTTGTCAAAACTGATTTTTTTCCTAAACTGAATTTGTTTAGCTTCAATTTCTACATCTTGCTATGTACTTGTAAGCTAGATTAAAGAGTGATCTTCTATTAAATATTTTTTTCCCACAGGTGACTTTCATATCAAAATCAATTCATTTCTAACAACTGAGTCATTTCTTTGGCAAGTTACGTAGATAGCGCTCTTCAACTCTTTCACTTCCTGACCCTGATGCATTCTTCTGCCTCTTTCCTGAATCCCTTCCACTTTCAATATCCCTGTTTGAATAACTGCCTCATTAATGAAATAAACAAAGATAACACTATAAAAATTGCTTTGTCAAAATTGAGAGTTTGTTCCAACTTTCTTTTGACTGTGGCTAACATTAGCAGAGAGGACCTCCGAAGGAGGCAGCCTACTGAGAGTGTGTAAAATGTACTTGATGACTGCCTATTAAGGTCGAACAAAGCTAGAGACGAGGGTACAACAGTAATAATATGAATCAGGAAACAAAATGCAAGGACTAGCTAAAAAAGATGGATACATATGTAAGTATAGGAATAATAATAATACAAAAAATTAAATGCTAACACCTCACAGATATTTTCCTCAAAAGCCTTGGAAAGACATGAGCTTTCTTCTATCAAAGGTCTCCACCTAGTTATTCTGTCTCGTCCAAGATAGTATGAGAGGAATAATTTTGCCAACAGCGTATTTTTAAAGCTAAGAGAAGGCCATCATAAAACATAGCCAAAAATTTAACAAACACAACAATTATATAATTATATAATAATACAAGGATACTGTTTCAGATAGCACCTAGCTTTTCCTTCCCTGTTGTTCCAAACACACAGAGATTTCTCTACAACGCCTTTCGCTTTTGTCTCTTCATATATTTTACCTGGTCACACAATGAAGAAAGACACAACTACAACRTCATTTTAAATAAGTTGCCATTTCATTAAATCAACACAAGTCAGCTGATATGGCCATACAATAAGCAGGTTGTTAGAAACATTCCTCCAAAAGCAGAAGTCACATCCAAATGAAGAAAGGATCAACAACCTGGCAAATTAAATATAAAAATAAAATTACACAGGCCAAAAATTAGCGTACTCCTTCTTTTGTACTAAATCTTCCTGCTAACACTTCAGAGGAGTTGGTRGGGCCAGCTGATAATCAGGGTACAGAATGAACACTCACAGAGGATAACACCATTTCAGAGAGGTTAAATGAATTCTTTGCATCAGTGTTCACTGTAGAAGAAATTGAAGACAATTTCACTACAAAACCCTTTTTGAGGGATGATGTCTTCTGTAAAAGGAAGTCCTGCTTCATGAACCTTCCAGAGTTCTTCAAAGGGGTCAACAAGTGTTTACATAAGGGTGATGCGGGTAACACAGACTACCTCGGATTCCAAAAGGCTTTTGGCAAAATCCCTCACCAACGACATTTAAGGAAAATGGACAGTCATGGGATAAGTGTCCTGGCCTGGATAAATAATTGAACAAAAGATAGGAAACAGGGTAGTAGTAAATGGTCAGTTCTCACAATGGAGGGAGATAATCAGTAGAGTTCCCAAGGGACTTGTTCTATTTAGCATGTTTACAAGCGACGAGCACTGAGGTGGCAAAGTTTGCCGCCGCTATAAGGTTATTCAAGATAACAAGGAAAAAAGCAGGCTGAACAATTGTAGATGGATGAAACTGAGTTACTGCGCAGTGAAATGGCAGATAAAATTCAGCATTGGTAAATGCAAATAGCACAAGGGGAAAAATATTTCAGGCTTCATGTATAAAAGGAAGGTCTCTGAACTGATCCTCACCACTCAGGAGAAAGCTCTTGATGTTATGACAGACAGTGCCATGAAAATATCAGTTCAACAGCAGTCAAAAAAGCAAATCATTGTGAGGCATTTTTAGAAGAGAAATGGAAAACATAATTATTCCACTGCATATATCTATCGTTTGCACACATTTTGAATATTGTACGGAATCCTGCTCCCCCTCATTTCAAAAAGAGTACACTGAAATTGGAAAAGGTATAGAGAAGGGCAAGTATGAGCAAAGGTACAGAATAGCTTCCACCTGAGTTGAGTTTTCTATGATAGAGAACTACAAATTCACAAAGGCATGGACAGATACACTGTTCATTGTTTCTTCTAATACATACACAGAGACATAAAATGAAGATAGCAGGCGCCAGGAATTTTTTCTTTCTAACCAAAAAACAGCAAATGTTTCTTTTGGCAGCTTCTTCTGTGCCCAGGGATGATGTGCATGCAAGAATTTTACATGAGAGGACCGGCAAAGTAATTGGAAGAAAGATTCAYTGAGGATTAGAAAGCCAACAAACACAACAAGCTCAATAAATGTGCATATAGGAATGCTCAGATCAGTGTAATTAGTGGAAACAAGTAGGAAGTCTTTAATAAAGATGATGGAACTTGTTATACAATCAGTTGGAATGAGGAAACTTGGAAAGCTTGTGGATTTGAAGATCATTGCAATAAGGTAAAATATTCACATGTTGGCAGTCAGGGAGAAAAAGGCAATTAATATAAGAAGTGGAATCAGGACTATGTAGCTTAGTGATTTGTCACTGACGCCTCCTCCCACTCTGCTACYAAATGCCCTTTGCTCTTTAGAGAAGTGTGCTTTTTTTTCAGGCTTAGTTCAGGAAGCTTATAAATTCATTATATTCGTAAGAAACATTAAAATCTTGGATAACAGATCATAACCTATTTGCTAACCTTTAAGGAGCAAGAACTGTCATTTTTGGTCACTTCATCATACATTCTTACATACATTCTTAWTGTAAGTTCTAATGCTGACTGTAATATGGACAAAGAATAAACTATTATTAATCAAATGAAACAGGGCGCATGGTGCAATAAGCATTTCTCTCACTGTCTTTATGTTGTGTGTACTTGCTCTCACTGCTGTGTAAAATGAAAACCTCCTGGGGTAGCTCTTAGCAAAACAGTRGACTTGTCCATGCCTAAAACTCATAGGTCCCATAGCAGTAATAAGTATACAAATTTTGCTCTTAAACGATTCAGTCCTCTCAGGCACAGGAATCTGATGGAAGAACAAAATTCCTAGTAGATATGACAAACAGTCTGTTAACCTTTAGAAAATATTACAAATCTTCCTCTTTGATAAAGCTTTTCCATCATGACACTTGTAATAACGATAGTTTTTCTAATTTTACAACCCCAAATTCAAGGAGTTTTCCACATAAAAAGGAAGAAAAGAGCAAACTCCATGACTTTGTTATTGCTAAATTAATCATTAGTGGATGTGTTCAAAACAATGATAAGATGCAGGTTAACAGCTGATGGTATAAAGACTGCTATTATCAGGGTAATTTATATGCCAAGTTATGGGGTAAATTTAGAATGATTCATGGGTAACTTGTGAATGGGTAATAAACTAAAATCATCAAACCCAAATACAGTATTAGTAATTTGCCTCACTATAGTAAGTCATTATTACTAACAGTGGCATTACTATACACATYTCCAATAAGCATTAGCAAGAAATTCTGTATATACCACTGGAAGTTAAAAATAAACATAGAACTGTATAGTCACTGCTGAAGTAAACTGTTTATGAAATATCTGTTATTGTAACACATAATATGACAAACTGCCAGTTTGGCTTACACTACTGTACTTTTAAACAATAATCAAGAGTCGGCAGAGAGCTAGATAAGTGCTCATTTACTGCATTTTGTGCAAGTCTAAATAAATAAATGTATGGCAGGTTGTCCTAATCTAACTTCTCTTGGCTGATATTGAATTGCTTCTTTTTGTACTATACATATTTTGGCATATTTTCCAAGTCTAGAGTTAAATGTCTAGAACAAGACAGACAAGTCTCATACCTCAAAAGTTCTACAGCATGTGCAAGGAAAAGATATTCCAAAGTGAGATGGAGGTGTGGTGAGAAGAGTCTACTCTGAATTATTTTTTATATCGTAAGAATCTTTGCACTGGACCCTGTTTAGATGATATGTAAGAGTGAGGAATATGTAGTGCTTTCTTGAGATTAAATTAATGCTGCAATGTCATTTAAATGCATCACTGTATTTGTCATTCTTTTATCCACAAGTTCTGATCAAAATAAAGTCACTTTGCATGTCAGTGTTGCATTCTTCCCTACAAAATATTGTATTTTCTTACGATTTTTTTCCATGTATCATCACAAAACTAAGGTTTTGGGTTGTAGAAAAAGTGAATCAAATATTATAATAATATTTCAGCTATTACATCACCCTTTCAAGTTTCTCTAAGGCCTTGGGAAGTGATCGAATAATTCCGTAACTGCTGTCTTAATCACATGCTATTACTAAATCCAAAGGACTGATCTATCCATTAGCACTTCTCAAATAWCTAACCAAAGTAGAGTCTTAATTTTGACAGGAAACATGAACTACTAATGGGTACAATATAGAAGAAATGCAAAATGACCATTATTTTTGAGATTAATCATTTGAACACATTTTTTAGAAAATTGTATGTATATGTAAAAACAAATYTGTGAAAGTCTTAAGAATGTAGAAATAAAAATCAAATTAAATATTTATTACATGAATGTGCCTTATGTTTTTAGATAGTACTTCACTTTAGTTTGCAATTTAATTATTTTATTTATGCAAATAAATCCCAAAATGCTATGCACTTGATAAGTTAAACACTTGACATTTTTATTCCTTAAAATGCAACATTTTATGAAGTCTAGATATGTTTATTAATTAGTGATTATTAACACCCAGTRAACAACATCATGTCTTGTAAAAACACAATCTTTCTTCACAGCATGAAGCTGAAATCTATTATTCACTGATTCCATATGCTGAAATACACTCAAATGATCACAAATGACCTTAAGCATTAGATAAATGTAAATGAGGACAGGGTAGAAAATGTGCTTTTGATTGATATCTAAAAGACCAGGTTTGAAACCTTGACAAGGGATGAAGTCTGAAATCCTGTGCAAAGTATACAGCTATTGGAAAGCTGAAAAATCTATGATTCTGCATAGAGGTACTATATAGGATAGCATCCCCTCTGCCCAGCTGAGGATTTGAGGTTGCTCACAAGAGGCGTTCAGCACTTGGAACCTAAAAGACTATCCCTGGGGCCTGTCTACTTGGCAAGCAATTATCGGGATGCATAGATAGATTTCTAAGATGTACACATGTATACCATAATGAAGTAGATATTTTTCTAACCTTAAGCGCTCATTTAAAGAACCTTTCTATTACACAGAGTGGTTGCACAAGCATAGGATAAATGATGTGAATGAACTAAATTGTACGGGTTTTACCCGCTATGTTAATACACTCATTCTGCTGTAACAGCTTGCCTTTTTCAGCTTTATTTTTGTCACTTTGAGAAGGACTGAGAGCTCTTATTCTGGAATAAGAATTAAAAAAAAATAGACACTCAAATAAGAACGCACTATTTGCTCTTAGATAGCTACCTCTAAGCACATTCTAATTCATAGCCCCATACCATAAATACAAAGTACTGTATGATAATTTACTTTTTAATTACGACCAAAGATGAACACAGCAAATCCTCAGCGGTTTCCAAACCCTACTACACATGGAGATTTCTGATGAGCCTATGTAATACAAAGTCCTTACTTCAATGAATAAGTAGCAAAATCCTTGTGAGCCTTCAATTACAGCGAGGGGCAGGAACAGCTCTGGAGATGATCTGAAAGCAAGTTCTCTGAACATCTACAACACTCACCCTCTAGAGCATGTCTTCAGGGATAACAGACAACAAAGCAGGCACCATCTGAGAAAAACGCCGGATGCCCCGCGTGTTTCAGAACATGGTCAACGCCAGTGAAGAAGGGCCTCAGCGCTCGGCACCTAGCTCCCATGTGGCCCATTTGTCTTTGCAACAATGTCACGTGGTACTGATCAAAGAAATAGGCTGGCCAAAATCTTCGCACAAAGAGCCTGACAACCTCTGCCTCGGGGGCAGAGGGATTTGCTGCTACTCTGATTTCTCAAAGTTATCTAAAAATGGGCTCTACCAGTGCTTTGGTCCATTCATTCCAAACCACCATTCAGTATGATGGGTAACGCTGATTCTCAAGAAGCCAAATTTCAACTATGCAATGAACAGCAGCTTGAAAACACATGATACATATTAAAAAAAAATAAAAAGGAAAAGAATCACTACCTCACCAAGATTAATCACACCATACTTGCTAGGTAAAWAAGCTATTCAATTTTTTTTTAATACTTTCAAATTTCTGTTTTGCATCACTTACACTGCGATACATCTTCTTACATYGTATACATCCGTGCCAGCATCAATCACACAGGTCACACTTTTGCATACATTTCCCAATTACACTAAATACACAATTACATGCAAGACTCCATAAGCCACTTAAGTAGAATCTTACCAGCTTGACACTTTTTGAGTCTTAAATACTCCTGCATTTTGGTTTCTTGTGATGATGTCAYTTACATCTGTAGCATACTTGTTAAGAATTATCTATAAAATGATAGCAGTAATAAAAAATCATCAAGAATATTTTTTCCATTGTTAATACCTTCATAGTGTSTTTTATCTGTTTGGTCTGCTTTAATCTGTGCTAATAGTCAGCCTTTTCAGAAGTACAGATTTTACAGTGCTACTCTGGCACATCAGCCATAAATCTAGCCAGTAACTTGCTATTGTTGCCTACCTCTATTGACTGCTCTTTCATTAACACTTCCATTTAAGGAAGGGGGAGGGAGTTACAAAAAGGTTTCCCATATCTTACGTACATTTAAAGGCAACTATCTTTTACAGATATATGAATTAGAGCTATGGGGAACAGGAATTCATTAGCACAGTTACTAAATGAGCAGCTTAGTTTGTGCTGCTTTTGACTGTATCGCTAGATCACAGGGCTGAGGACGGAAGGATTTTGAGTTCCACCTCAGCCACAGCACGTGTACCTTTGCTTGTGGCTCTGACTGTCCGGATAAAATCTAACATACATCAGGAGCACTTTCACCTGCAGCCAAGGGAATTTCTAGTTTGTCTGCTTTCTTGAGAATGGTTTGGAGCTCCTCTCTGCCGTGACAGMTCAGTCAAAAGCAAAAAATGCCTTTTCTTCCCCAAAGGCACTGCAACACTGTTGCCTTTGTCTCATGTCTCGGCCTCTTTCAGTTTGGAAGATCAAGTCACAAATTTGGGTAGCCCCTCAGGCAGACCCAAAGCAAGGATTGCCAGTGAAAAGTTTCCAGGGGAGCTGTGCCCAGTAATCTATGCCTAAAAAGATAACCTTTACAATCAATCATTTGTGGCTGTTGAGAAGCTATTGGAAAGACAAGGTGTAGCAAGTCACCGAGAAACTACGGGAGAACCAAATGACAGCTTACTTGAACCCATATGTATCCAAAAAAACTCACTCTTAAATATCACAATAAATGTGGAAGCCATAGCCTCTTCTTCTTCTTCTTCTTCTTCTTTCTTCTTCTTCTTCTTCTTCTACTACTACTACTACTACTACTACTACTACTACTACTACTACTACTACTACTACTACTACATCAATACCTGAAAAGGGATCTGTTTCCTCTAGAATAAATCCTCATTCTGATCACAGTTCTAAAATCAGAAAGAGATTCAGACATCACCGTGTTACAGTAGTAGCACTGAGTCATATAGGCACAATTTTGAAAAGTAAGTCAATGACTGCTCCTTATTTTATAAGGTACAGGAAATCTGGTGATAATTAGGAGGATGTTGGTGCCCTGAAAGTTAAATTCTTCTTTGCAAGTGCTCTTATAAGAAAATTGAATACTGTAATGGTAGGCTCATTTAAACAAAGACTAGCATATCTTTTTATTTGCTTTGATGAAATCACATAATTAGCCTTCCTAACACTGTTGACTATTTAAGAAGTTATTTTAGGAAAAACTCTATCCAAACACTGTGAAAGAAAAGATAATTTGTATTTTGTGAGATCAAAAATTATAAATTCAATGACAGAGAACTGGCTTAAACCAATCTCTGTACTTCGGACATACCTTTTAAATTGTTGCCACGATAYGCAAAGGAAAGCAATATGAATGGCATATACCTCTGAAGCAAAAGGAAGGCATAAACAACTCCATGAACAAAGAATGCTATTTTTCAGTAGAGGCAGAAGAAACACTGTTGATAAATTAATTACACTACTTCAATTCGATAACTGAGAAAAACTATTAATAAGTGTAGCAAATGTGTTAACACTACCTTTTTTAAATAATTTATAAGTCCATGCCTTTAGGCATTCAGGCTGAACATGACCTTTCTAACCTAAATTTCCCAGGACTGTTGAAAGATCCATACACTGAATTTTAATGGCCGTTACAGTACACTGCAACAATGTTTTGTATTATTGATGCTTTCCGATAGTACTTCAAATCACTAGTGCATGGTGTGAAACACAGCTAAGGCAGAAGGTACTTAGCAYTTCTGAAGCAGGATACCATTTCTACAAAATATGAACCCGATCCTTGGATTTGGACACACTGAACTGAGTCTAGATCTTTCCAGTCTTTCTGAGAAACAGAATTTGTTATTCCAGGTGCGATCTATCATAGAAATGACCTAAACTGGAAAATTTATATCTGAATGAATATCACCCAAAATTTCAAACGGGACTGAATCTGATGACTTTTCCTATGTACATATATTTACTACTCACTTGAAAGAYCTATCTTTTTATTTTTAGTATTACCTTTATTTAAATAATCATGAAAGAATTTTGATCAAACACACTAAATCAACAACAAAGTTTTGAAAGAAGCTGAAAAAGCAAGAACATCTGTCTGTATTTCATAGGGTTTGCAATAGGAGTGATCTGTTAAACAATTMAAATCTACCTATGACAAGTAAAAAGAGTGAGTTAGAATGCAATTTGAAATGGATTAGCAACTTGCATCATAACATCCATTTAAAAGTCTCCATAAAAAGTCTCATGCATAAGACCATTGATTAAAATACAGTATAGCTACATAGTTGGAGTGAAGTGGTTAAAATCAAAATAATGATTTGAAATTAATGTATACATCAATTTTTAAACTTGCAGTATTTCAGTAACATATCCTAATATAGATGCTCACGACATACATAGTGAACACTTCATGTGGCAGTATGAAATGGAGAATAATATGAGGACTGTCAAAAATTAAAAGGAAAATCAAATCCTCAAAAGCTTAAGACTTCACAAAGCAAAGCTGTTAGTTACGCTCACTGAATAGCGATAACAACAACAAAAACAACAATAATTATGATGATGATGATAATACAAAGGCAGATTCTCAGATGCAATGCACTATTGCCAGGTCGATTTTCAATTACATTTCACTGATGTATTCATTTGTTTCTTAATGTGCTCATCTTGCCCATTAAGAATAATTAGCAGGCTTGCTTGGTGATTTCCTGGCTTCTGTCAGTGATTTTTTTTTCCTTTTTGTTGACAACCACTTTTACTTTTGGGGAAGTAATTTTTTGATATTATAGTATGACTGGCATGTAATTTCAGCTTCCTAAGAAATTTAAAGGGAGGATGTAAACAGTAATTTTTAAACAAGATTATTTTAGTCTATAATACCTATATAAAAAAGCATAATATTAGGTGTTAACTATTCCTGAAGAGCAGATTCAGGAGTATTCAAGAGAACAATATTTTATCCCAAATTAATTTAATTTGGTATGCTAAACAATTAAAAAACACCATCAGCAAAAATAAAAGTTAGGAGGAATACATCACTTGCAGTCTGTGACACTTGGGCCTAGATACTATCTCCAACTAAACTAAAAAATCTTACTGATTTCTGAGAGTCTGATGTGGCTGAAACAGATCTAAATTTAGTCTAAACTTCTGTTACAGCTACTCACTATAGCAAAGAATGCAAAAGAAAATTACCATATGACAGATCATAAAATTACTAGTGAAGTCCATAAAACATAAAATGCAACATAAATTTTATTACATGCTCTTTTAAGAATACATTCCACCTACGCTGTAAAGTTCTTAGTCTGCTGCACTTTGGCACCCTGCTAATATTAAGCCCATTGTAAAATCCAGCACAATAAAAGCACTTTGAATGCTGAGCCTTCAGAGGACCAAATGTTAAAAAAGAAAAACAAATTCTTGTTAGAGCCTTCCACCAATCACTTCTCTAAAAGAGATTCACTGAGTGAATACAGATGAAGACTTCTTGTAAGACAGTAAGAAATAAAAGATATTTCTAAAATACATTGTGAAAACTAAGATGTATTAATTAGATTATATTAAAGTATCTTTTTCAGGAATAATAGCACTTTAAATTGTTTCGTTCCAAAGGTCGAGCAAGGATTGATTTTTAGCACTCACCAATTCTCCTACCTGTAGAAGATAGATAAATTTGATAAAAGTTCAGGTATGTTTATGGAATCTACTATGCAATGTATTTGCTGACCTGATGATTACTACGCTCACCTGAAGCTTTCTGTGGGTAAAATGACCTTCTGTTAAAAAACATGTTTTTGGCAAATGTCAGTTTCTTTTGTTATATTAGTTTCGAAACACTTTTTCTCCCCCACATTTTTTATCTTCATAAAGATATTTAAGAAAGATTGGAAGAGATGATGCTGTATAAAACTAGAATACACAGAAAAATAAATACCTCCTCCTCAACCCATGAACATGAACAACTAGAATTTAGCAAAATAAAAATCCTTGGAATGCAATTGAGAATCTACATTTTCAAGAAAAAAGAGACTTTTATGAGGCTTCTTTCAAGTTTTAAATGATATGATTTGTGATTGGCTATTTTTTGCCATGAAATTATTAAAGTGTTACAAGCAATTACAGTTGGCTGAGTTACCTCTGAGAATGTGTTTTTAAAGCTACTAGCTAATATGCACTGCCGTGTTTCCTGTTTCAACAGTTATAAGCAAAGGCAATTTTTCTTCAATCTACAACATAGTTTAACTTATTTTTTCATTAAGTACTCATTATGCTAGCTTTCAAAGACACACAAATCTCAAATCTAAATAATTCTGATGACGCAGCGGCCAAAATCTGAACAACTTGTCTGCCTTAAAATGCAAATGGAAAGATTACCAAGGAACAAAAGCAAATAGGTATCTTCCATTTTTTCCTCTCAATTTCTAAGGGCTATTAGTATTCACTATATATATCTGTTCTTATTCTATGCTGATATTTAATGTGGCCACAAATTATGCTCACTCATTCTCTCGCTTAGCCGAAGTACAGTTCAATTTTCTGAACTATGTGTTCGTATTAGTATGGCATAATAGCAATTTATTCTAATATAATCATATAAGAAATATAATAAAATACTGCCCATAASAGACAGAGTAGTTTTACACTGTTACATCAAGAGAAATAATGATAAAATGATAATTGATTAAGCAGGCTAAATGGATAATCTGCAGGCAGTTACAACTTAGTAGCAATAATGAAACYATGCATTTTAAAATATACTAGAAAAGCTATGGCAATTTACAAAMGCTGTATATTTTAAGATGTTAGTATCCGCAAGCAAAAATAAATAAAAAAAAAATCTAGTTTCTTCTGCAAAGAAAGAATATATGCCAAAGGGAAGCTAATGATTTGATTCACTGCTGTACCTCCTGTAACATGCAGCAYATACGCAAGGAATCTTTCAGCACTGAACCATAAGACAAATATTTACTACTGTACTTGCACTGTAGCAAAATGTGCATTTTTAATTTTAAAAGAAAATGTGGAATTTATTATATGGGAAATTGCAGCTTTGTTCCAGATATTCTACAACCATTTTTTAATTACTTATGTGGGGACTTTTTCTTAATATACCCCATGCTGTCTGTCTTTATATCGATTGTTACTCAGCCAGTAAAAAGGAATGAGCACAACAAACCAGTTTTCTATCTGAATAAGGATACTTTTGATGGCCTTTTCATTTCCATCAGTTAACAGAACTTCTTTGACATCTGCAGAAATAGCAACCTGAAAAAAAGAGCACAGCAAACAATGAGCAAATATGCTTGTCTGTGTGGAAGTGAAGACAGGAGTGACAAGCCTTCAGTATCATGCTTCCTCACCTATTTCTCTGTAACAATCTTCAATCTTTTTTCATTTTATGTCTGCATTATTTTAATCATTCAATCAAATCAGTCAATACTTTTATCATTCCATTTGCGGGAGCCTCTATCTTGCTATCATTCTGTTCCGTAATTGCATTGTGACAGCGGATGATGGTATTCTGAGAGGCTTTCATTTGCGGGCTTCTGTTTATCTAGTAGAGCCATCATACAAGGCTGTCACTCTGCCTTTCAGCTTGCTTCTGTCTGACTGCCTGATGCCCTTCATATAACTTTGCATTGCAGGCAGATGGCTTTGTAAGGGTAATTTTTTTGTGAGCTTTGACATGCTCGCACATTGGGCTGTAACCTCGACACATTGTATAAGAGCGACAGGTTTGTCAAATGCCAATCAGTGTAACAATATGCTTTTATTTGTAGAGACATAAAAACTTGTCTAATGCACTGCACTGCTACATAATATCTCCTGAATACATGACTCAGAACCCAGAGAATGGTGAACGACTCTCCTGAATGGCCAATCTAATTCAAAAGAATCTAATTACCGAGAGCTCTGGATCATGTTTGTTGGTGTAATAATGCAGGCAAAACATTAGCAGCTATATCATGGTGCTCCAACTGTGATTCGCCAGGCTATTCCTGTATCTTAGCAAATGGGACTATAATCTGAAAAAAAAAATGCTTCAGCTACGGCAATGAAAGACAGACCGTACGTGGCCTGGAATGTCACAACAAGAGATATTGACTACACGGAGGTAAAATGTTTCTGCTCATCGAGGCAACCATAAAATCAATATGATACGAAAGCAAGTCAATCTAGAAGGTCTCTCAAGACTCTGCAGCTTGACCGCAGCTGAGGCTGTTGACAGTTCTCTGACCCAGCAGTTGGAGGCACTGGAACATTTTTCCTTTTGTTTCTTCCTCTGAAAGGGATTGGAATTGAGAAAAGACCTACCATGAGCCCAGCCAAGCATGTCATGCCACCCCCTAGCTCACACACAGCAAGGTCCCTGAAAGAGAGAAAGGAAATGGTAGAACCCATACAAATTAGATGAAAATGGTCGGAGAGACATATATGTTACAAGAACAAATTGCCATCTGCAGTGAGAACTGAGCTACCAGGAAGTTGTAGAGACATGACTAGGCTACCTCATGTCGTTTTGCGTTTTAAAAATAATTATGAAATAGAAAAGTCACAAAGCAGGCAAATCAGTGGGGGTTCCCTCATTAGTGTTCAGTGCAACATTACCACCGCTGAGCTGAAAAATCTGAGAAGGTTCCCTTTTTTCCCTTGTCAATGGCTCTGTCTTTTAGAACTAAACTAGCTAGAGTAGCGAAAGATAATTGTTAGGAAAGGATAACAATGTTAATCCACATTCATTCTTTCAAAAACAGTTAGAGAAGTAAATGGAGAAAATAATATTATTTATATATCTCTCTATATAGTTATGCCTAAAAGCCTTTTTATATTAAAAAAGACAAGTTTTAAAACAAGCCATGTATCACAAAACAATTACACATGAAGAAATTTGATCCTTCAATTAGCACTTAAAACTGCAAGTGACCTACAAACAACACTGTCATGAACAACGATGGGAACAGCATATAGCTCAGCCACAGAGAACCAAGAAAAGTTGGTGTCGAGAGCCTAAACTGAGCCCAAGTGCAGGGCTGAATGCACGGTTTGAAAGGTTGCTTTTAACTCAGACCACACTGCACAGTTACTAAGAGGTGCAGGCGAAGTGTTATTTGGCGCAGGGAGCCTGCAGGATGGGAGCTTGCTGGGGGAGCCCCAGGAAGGGCGTCCTGCAGGCAGGGCCAGGCGGGCCCACGAGGGAGGAGGCAGCTGCCTGGGGCAAGGCACAGCGTCGGTTCAGCGACAAACTGAACAGGTTGTTTCAGAGCTAAACCTGTGGCAGCTGTTAGGGCTGGCAGAAATGTTTCCGTTTTAAYGTTTTGACAGAAAGTGGAATTTCAGCTAAACAGATTTTGGGGTGCACCTTCTCTTTTCCACTATGACACCAACATTTCAAAATCTATTTTTATATAAAAATATTACTTCCCTACTAGCTCTGTGCTTGTATTTAGGAGTAATAGCTAGGATGCCATATCAGTATCAGAATATAGATGCTGAGAGATTGTTTACTGAGGCCCCTGGAATGACATATTAATGCTCAGTCTCTGAACGAGACAGTTTTATTTTTCTTAGACTCTGCAAATTTTATTTGCAAAAAGTCTGTTTGTCCTATTTAACTGAAACAAAAGATGGGAATCRTTTGGAGGAACAAATTATGCCTAAAACCCAGCAAGCACTGAAAACAAATTGGGGGAAATTTGCAGATTGTGGTTTAAACAGAATGCTTACAGGCTTTCCTGACATAGGTTTTGATTTTTCTAAATGAYGTGTTATACGTAATCATATATATGCATACATATACACACATATATGTGTGTGTTTGTGTGTGTATATATATGCATACACACACAACATTATAGATTTAAGATTTATGCAGCATTTAACTCTTTACAAGAGTCATGTTTATTGAAACACAAGAGTCATGTTTATTGAAATAAACACAGTAAGTATCCAATGAGGGGGGTTTAAGACATTTGGAACCAAATTGGTATATACATAATATGCATACATACATGGATACATACATACATTCATATGCATAAAAAAGCAAGTGCAGAGTACGAGGCACTACCTGCRGCTGGGTGGCGGAGGGCTCTAGAGGGGCTACTATAGCAACAAAGTCAAATAACATAGTACCCGTCTAAACTCAGGGAAGGGAGCAGCAACTACCAGATTAGGTGTGTTAGCTGCCTCCTCTGATGGGGTGGGCATCAGTCACATGGCTGCTGGAGTTAAAATGAGGCTTTATATACATATATATATGGGACCTTATACCTTGGTAAAAGGGACAGAGATCTAGAGATTGGAGTAGCTCGTTTTTCCGTATTTTCCCAACACAAGATGTAGATAGAATGAGGGACTTTGTKTACTCCAAGATGGTTTACTAGGCGTTAGCCTTGTATCCTTGCTCTGAATGTAATTTATGCCTGCAAATACACTGGTGTGATGGTTCCTCTTAAAACCCTTTCATCCTCCCAGACAATGAAACTTCAAGGATTTCCAAGTGCAGGGCACTGTATACTCAAGAGGGCAGAAAGGATGCATGCTGGATTTTATTTTTAAGCATTCCTATTGGATGCTTGAAATCTGTGTTCCACAAGTTTAGAAAATGTGAAAAAAATCAAAAATATGTAAAAGAGCAGAATGTCTCAAAAAATGCTTCTCAAAGCTTAAATACAGATGCAAATTCCTCCATCAACATATACAATTATTATTATGTACTTTATCAGGTAATATTTTGCTTGCTTTCRCAATGGATGTCAGTTTAAAGAACATCTTTTATTTTTCCTGACCTTCACAATCAGTACTGATCGATCGGCGCTTCACTTTTGTTTTCCAAAAATCAAAGTGAAATAAAACGCCTTGAGTGGAAATCAAAAGTCTTTGACATATAGCAGAAAGCTTGCTGTGCAATATTAGTACCCAAAGGCAGCTCACAATTCTTTGTTAAGAACAACATGCTCTCACCTTGAACATTTTAAATTTAATCTGAAGACTTAAATCATAGCAATCTTTACCATGCAGATACAATAAAACTAACAGATTGGAAAATATCTTTTTACGTTCAACTCGGTACCTGAACATTTCATTGTGCTTTAGGCAGTAGTATGCTAGCACTTCTTCAGATGGCCAGAGACCTGTAAGACAAAGATATTTGCCTTATTAGAATATTTTTTCTGATATATTTGATTATTTATTACCTTTCAGACCTCTACCAAACGTTTCATATTTTAAATTTGCCACAGTATCACGGAATAAAGAAAAATAAAGCAGATTTTTAGTGACAGATTTCTTATCTTTAGCAGTTGAACTGGATACTTCATAAACTTCATTTAACTGAAACTTCTGACACATAGGCAKGTACATGAACATCAAACTGCCAAAGTCCGTTCTGCCCAGTATCCTGCCTCTCCCCGTGGACAAGAGCCCCTTCCTTTTGTCATCAGCTGTCTTTATGGTCAGTTCATTTCTTCCCAGTTCCTTTGTATTTAGCCTCTTTGCTTGGGGAAGGCTCTCAGGTTTTGCTAGGGCAGGCATCAGTCTGACCCGAAGGAACACTGATCAACAGCACACGCTAAGGAAGAGTATATGACTAGGGTTATAAAATAGGATGATTTCTCGTTGTGTATCCAGTCCTCCTCAGAAACTTCTTGAGTCACGAGTTATACATTTGTATTTAAYAGTTACCAAAGGATTTTTCTAATTGTACTTCGGACTTACGTAAACTTTCAGCAGCTATAATGTCCTGTGGCAGCAATATCRTTTGTGTGTTACATGAAGATCATCTGATGCCCTCTAGTTCTCGCATGCAAACAGACAGGGAGTAATCAGTCTTTACTTGCCTAATCCACACTACTCATGACTTTATAAGCTCCCACTACAAATCTTTAACCGATCATTGCCAACCTTAGCAAATACTTAGGGTCATCAATTCAAATTTATCCTTTCAATAACACTCTCCCATGAAACTCACTGTTACTTCATAGCAGTTTCCCACTCAAAGGACCTAACTGAAGAAACATGGCCAGTGGAGATGGCAGTTCAGAACTTAAGTGGCTTGTATAGTCTCCTGCAGGCATCTTTCTTTCTCCATTGCTTAAAGAGAACTTAGGGAAAACAGACTGGTATTCAGGAACTCGAGTTCAGCTTCCAAAGTTATGGGAGGATGAATTAAAGGTATTTGTGGTCAAATTACATTTGTATGTGTTCTCCCTTCACTGTTGCTTGGCAATGAAAAAAAACGTGTTTACATGTTTATCCACAGGTCAAAACCAGGGTTAGCTTCCCCCTCAATACATAGCATTATGAATTACTGTTACAGAAACCTGATTTAATATTATAAACTGTGGATACTTTAATGGGTTGAGTAAACTTAAGATAGATGGGAGCATCCTTTTGATATTTACTGACAGATAAATTGAATTCCATGAAGCTTATTATGTGTATGCATCTTTTAGACCACTGACAAGAAGAAGAAACAATTGTTTCTTCTCCATAAAGACATTCAAAAAAAGAAATACATTTAACGGAAGTTTGGGAGAAAATATGTCTTTCTTTTAAATCACTTATATAGCCTGATCGTAATCCTCAAATATATAATTCTTTGCATCTGTCCAATTCCTACTCTCAATTATCCATAGCCATTGTTATAGATGATGAAAATTTATGAATGTGTTATCTGCATGCAGATCAAGCAAGAGCCTAGACAGGATAAGGTCAAAACTTTGCATATAACTTTCCTACGACAGAGATCTCAAAGGTAAAATACAGAGTTCTGATTCCCATACACAACAAAAACATTAAAGTAATGTTATTATTTGTCTAGTCTGTTACAGCTTAGGTTGATAAGGTTTTGCAAATCTGCTATTTTACTCTGGCTTGCTAAGGGTTAAAATAAAATATTCACACACAATTACCCATGCTTCAGTGAAACATACACCAAGAATTGTACAGGATTTTCCATCTCCCTTTTGAGCATTTCAATGCTTTTGAGCATTGAAATATGCTAAAATGACAGACTTGCAATAAATACAATAACTGTTTAAATATTTTAGTGTATGATATAAAGAATGTTTCAGTTTGCAGTGACTGGTGTATACTCAAGTAATAAAAGTGTTTTTTAATATTAAGTGAAGGCATGGCCAATTTAATACCACTTACAATACTTCACATCTCACATTACCACCACCACACCCAAAATAACTAAATCCCTTTATAATACACTTTTAGCCTGAGTGAGTTTTTAAAATACTTGCCAATTGTAGCAAAATCCTTCAACATCAAGTTTTCAGTACCCTCAGTGAAATGTCGTTCACTTTTCTACGGTTATTACTGAAAGGGCACTTTGAATAGTGTCATTAAATCTTTTATGAGGGGTCACTGTTCTTTCCCCTGCTACCATTATAACGTTGATACCAGCTGAAACTTCAGGTATATGAGATAGCTCTGTGCTGAGAGAAAGGTAAAGCACCTTMGGAAGGACAATGTCCTTCTTTAAGCAGATGCTAGTGATGGATATGCCTCTCCTCCCCCTCCTCTTCACCCACAGGAAAGAAAGTATCACCTCAGCAATGATATAAGCGGCTGGCAGCTAAAGAAGCAGGAGTCAGAAGGTCTTTCGTGAACACAGGTCTGAAGCGTGGAAGCACACAGTGCTTCTAGCTAAGCCAAGAAGCCAGAAGCAAGAATACCTGTGTTAATTTTAGTAAAAGGAAAAGCTTCTCTTGCTTGAACAGGTAGGTAAGCCTCTTTGCTTTCAAAACAGGGATAAGCTTAAAGATCCACGTGGAGGAGTTCGCATTCTGCCTTCTTCCCCTTCGTTCTGACCTATATTTACCAATACCATGACCTACATTTTTAAGTTACAAGTATAACATAGTTCTGCTTTTGTTAGAAAATATTCAGCTGTAACAGAAAAATGCAGCAGTTCCTATGAGCTAACAAATAGTGTTAAGTTGTGAAAAGTATACTTGGTTTTCTGTAACGCATACATAAATGGACTAAGTTTCCTGTGAAAAGACTTAAAACAATTCTTTGATATTTATAATAAATTTTTTTTTTGAATTATGAATCTGATTACAAATACCTAACATTGGATGGGTACCTATCTGCATGCACAATTATTTCCACAGAATGTTAAACTATTCACACATGCATAGGCAAAATATCAAAAGGCCCCAAATAGCACTTGTATTTAAAAGGCTATAAATATACTAAAAGTATCTTCTAGTCCTAGACAAAGGGGTTCAAAGTATGGCTGTGAAAATAAAAAGCAAAACTGGAGTTCCATTTTGCAAAAATAAATAATTTGAGGCTTTCACTGGAAGTTTTAAAAATCTTTACAACCTTGACTACTACTATGTGAAAACAGAGTAGAATTGCCAGAAAACATTAAAGTGTTTATATAAAAAAAAACAGAAGAAGTCATTGGAGTTCAAAGTGAGCCTCAAGAAGGACTGTGATTTGGCATATATAAAGAAGTGGGAGAGATGCAATGGACACAGATCAATGCCTTCCAGAATTTCATCTCTCTGCACATATCCTTTTGCCATTAGGATGGAGCAGGAGATCCACAGTTCCAAGTATACTACTATCCCATTTGTAGATGTGCTGTAGTGACATCTCCCTCTAGACAGCTTTATAATACTTATTATAGCAACAGTGGTAGGAAAACATTATTACTAAATAGCATGGTGCTGGATGGAGAAGTCCTACATATACAGACACACACAAAATTTGTATAGCATTTGTAAAGCATTTATCACCATACTGAAACATCTCACTGCAATAGGAGTCAGCCTATCAAGAACTCAAAGATGTCAGGAAGCGCTGTTGTCCAAGTTCTGCACATTAGGAACTGGAACCAGATTAAGTTACTTAAACTCATAGAACAGAATTATGGGAAGATCAAGAATAAAACTTGGGTCATCCCAACTCCCCAAGTTATGATTTAACTGAAAAAAAACAAAGAACAAACTTTTCCTATAGAAAGGAACCCTAAAAAAATCACAGTAATGGTAAGAACACATAAATTAAGCTGTTTTTGTTACTCCCACAGTACTCTCCTAAGGAAAATGTCAGAGACTGACATGGTCTGAGATGTATGAGAAGTCAGAGACTTCTGCTTCAGCCATGGCACAGCAGCTCTTTAAAGCAACTTCCAGCTCATGTGGACTAAGTTACGTATAAACAGCTGTCTGAGGATGCTTTCTTTTAACCATCATGTGGTCATCAGTATTCCAAAGTAACACAAAACCTGTTTTATTTCTGATCTATTAAAGTCTACTACTGCTTTAAAATTGTTGAATCCTGTATGAGACTGCAAAAAATTTCCTACCAAAAATAAATCATTCAGTATTTTAAATTTTTTTTTAATGAAAAAGACCTACTGTTTCTCCCATATAGCTTTTGTCACATATTTTAAAGAATATAGTCATACATTTGGAAAACACATAATGAGATCTGATGCAAAGTTCTTAAAGAATAGCATGTTATTCTATATAGCATGTTATTCTATATTCTACATAGCATCTTATTAAASAATAGCATGAAAATTCTCAGGATTTGCTGAGAATTTTGAGGCATTGGATTTTTAAATGAGATATAAGATTAGTGGAGCCATTATGTCTCTGCTCTGCTCCCCAGGCACAAAGAAGTTGTAGGAGATACTGATTACTCCATATGGGATAGCACAAGATTAGTGGAAGTCTGCACTACTGTCTGCCAGTGATATACACAGGAAACAAGACTACAACTGGAAATGACAGGTGAACTGTCCCTTGAAGCTCTGAGTAGAAGGCATAAAGCTGTTCTACAGTTGCTTTACATATGCTACATTAACTCATTCCTTTCCAAACCAAGCCAAATGACAAGTTTTGTATGTCCCCTTTTTCTAGCACTACACACTGTCACAAGTACAGATATCTGATCTCAAAACATGACGATCAAATTTTGTCTTTTATTTACGCTATTAAACAGTGAGACTTACTCACTTGAAGTTTCCAGTAACTTTTGTACAAATCTTAAATGCAAAGCAATTTGAATTTGAAAAGCCAATCATTTTCCCCAGTTGAATATATTCAAAAGGGTCTTTTTTCTATTATGTCCTGTTTGTGGACTACATGAAATCAACTTATTTGCTTTAACCAGCAAGTGGATGTATCGTATAACAAGCACTATGGGCAAGGAGACCAGTATTCTCTCAAAAGAAGTATCAATAATTGAACTGAGTCATGGAGGACTCTTTTCTGATGCTAAGAGAAATATCTGTTATCCTTCATGACCAAGACACATTGCTGGTGGAGAGAAGAAAATCTTTAGGCACTGCACTGGGCTGTGCAGAGGTGTTTGAGCAAGCATGTGTTTGGATGGACAGCTATTCCCCATCTCCACTGCTGAAAGACAGTAAAGTGGATGGAGGTATCCGCAAAACTAGGATCTCGCAATAGGAACAGGCTGTTCCAGGGATTCGAAATAAGGTCCTTCCACTCTTAGTGTAGCACAGTTACATTCTTATTTTTACAGTAYAAAATTTTATTTTCTATTGACTACATTAAGGTCACAAGGGGAGGGAAGTTTGGTGATTTCATCTGGGCTAGTTTTTGTGTGCACCCCACCACTGTGCACAGCAAGAAGCACAGCATACAGCATGCCCACTGGAGGTCTTAGAGAAGAGAGAAAGAAGGCCAAAATCAAGGTTCAACAGCAGAGTAATTTGCAGAAAATTTCAAAATGAGGCTCTAACCAGTATTTTGAGTCCTTCTACTTACGGAGCACTAAAATTCACTTCTAAGTGAAAGAGGTATGAAATCATGAATAGTATAAGTAGGACTAAGTACAAAGTGGATGAACTGCATAGTTCTGCTAAATACACCTTGCTCCTGACATAAAAAGCATGATCGTTCTAAGTTGGGGAATTACTTCAGTAAAGCCTACTTGTAATTAGTTACACTGCTCTAGCTAGTTAGTTTGCATGGAGATAGCTCTCAAAAATATTTCTGACTGTGAATTTTCTAAAAATTACTTTGAGCTTCTTTTCAATTTATCATTATAGACAGGAAATAAAGATTGAATTTTCATTCACAGGTTCATGTAGCATGCAAAATGTAACATAGATGAAAGGATAATCATTAATTCAGGTTGCCTAAGATGCCACCTAAAGTATACTGAATCTGGAAAACGCAAACATACATATCAAGGCACTGCTGACACAACTATTCAAGTTTTTAGCTGCCATAAGGTGCTTGTATAGAAGAGTGAAAACCTTCGATAGAAAACCACTTTCATAATACACCAAAGACAAGAATCTGGTCATTTTAGTAAAACAAAGAAATGAGGTTGTTGGATAAGAAAGAAAAAAAGAAAAACTTTGTTATTCCATTGTGTTTGCAGTACACAGAAAAAGAACATTTCTGAACTTACATCCTCAGGTTTCAGCCTCCATCTATGTATAGTAAAAACAAAAACAAGAGAGTAGATCTTAGTAAAAGCAGATCAAAGAGGGAAAAATTTAAACTGAGCGATTTTCAAAAGGAGAACAGTACTGTGTCCTCCTGGACACACGGCCACTTCTCGTGTCGATGTAAGTGCTAACCTTTTCTGAAAGTCCATTTGTCTAGTCTGAGATTCTGCACCCTCAAATCCGCCCGAGTGTATTTGTAAGTGAGCAACCTTAGTGATAGATATATACAGTGTAAAAAAAGCATATTTAATAGTCTTCATAGTAGTACCTTACACCTGAGCCTTACTGCACCTGACTTTTGCACACTGCAGACCACCTTTTAAGTCCAGTGAATAGGAGTAATTTGCGTTGGAGAATGGCCAGCTTACTTTTCCGCAGCAGGAATGCTGTAAGTGAGTTTGAAAAGGTAGAAGAACACTAAAGGAAATAGGAGATAAAAAGAGAAATACATCTCATCATTTTTCCCTACGCACATATATTTTATAGGAACTCTTGTCTCTCTCTCAATCTAAAACAGAATTTATGATATTCAGATCATTGAAAAATATGTATAAGCACTGGCTGAGATCTTCTGCATGGGCAAAATGGCCTCAGCACTATCTCTCTCACTTTCGTTCTCATTATTATTCATGACTAGGAGGGAAACATGATGGTCTGCAATCTGCAAATTTCTTTTAGAGTGCAAACTTAAGAGGCTCAGTGGAACTGATGTGGAAATACAGTAACAAGTCAAAGCTATAAACATCCGCCTATCTTTTCCATAAGAAAACCCAGCAAACTGTGCAAACCTACTCGTACGATTGTCTTTAACAGCTTTTTTTTTCAAACGAATGAATTTGATTTAGTGTTGTTGTTTTTTTCTAACCGGTTTTCAAATAGTCATTAAAAATTAAACAACACTGGAACAAACCTTTTGTGATTATAACCTTCATTCTCCGGCAACAAACTGGATCTATAAATTTACGTACCATTGTAGATGTAAATTACAAAATTTTATATTCAACTATATTAAAACATCTATTCCAAAAATGATTACCAGTTGTGAAAAGCAGACAGGCTTATCACTTGCTGTCAGTTGTTCATGTCTAGTTAAGCAATAATGTGCTAAAACTGCTCTTTTGTTTTGTGTAAGAATTTTGGCAATAGAAGAAATGAACACTCGTTTAATAAAAACTCAGGCTGCTTTTTGCTTTGATGGAGGAAGCAGCTGCCTGTTTTCATTTGCTGCAGAGCAGCAAAACCCATCAATATAATAAGCAGCTTAGATGCATCCATCCACAGCATCTGTAAGGATATAGGGCTATTCGCTCAAAACCAATCCTTGGTTTAATTTTAACAAAGATGTGTCTGACATATTTGAAAATGTATTATAATAGGGTTTTGAAATACTAGCATTTTCTCTTTTCTTTTTAAATACTTTTCACAGATTCTGAAAGGCAAGTATACATATTGGAATGATAGAAATGATAAAACAAATATTGCAATAGCAAACAGCAGTACTAGCCTAAAAATGCAAAGACAGAACATTAAGAGATGCCTTCTGGTTCACAGACTCTCGTCTCCCTTGAAAATATAGAAAAATAGTATTTCAACCTTTTCAGTGAAGGATTTTTTCACCATAATCAAAAGCAGAGAAGAAGACTATAAAAAAATCACAGAAAAATACTGGAAAGATCATAATTACATAATACAACTGCATCTCCTGACACATACTTTTCCTTCCCTCATGTTTTGTTAAAAGTAGGTATATTAATATTAACGCCCCTTTCCATAGATACTTATCAGATTGTCTTTACTATAGCCTAAAAGTAATAAATTTTTATACCAAGTTTCAGCAATGTGAGTTTGTCCCAAGTGACAACTTTTAATTACAATGCAAAATTTTAATTAAAAATAGAATAACAGGACTTTCATATATAATTATAAAAACAAGAAGGGAGAAATAAAAGTCCATCTGAGATATAAACCATAAAACTATTTTAATTCTAAAAATGGGATATGGCACGTTTAAACTATTAAAAATTCTAAGACAGTATTATTATTTTAGTGCTGTTTGGCTTTCTAAGACCTTTCAAAGCTAAGCTTTTAGATGATTTGCACATTAACTGAGAAGTCAGATAATTCTTAATCCTCCTCTTTTTCAGATCCAATAATGGATAAGGGAGCATCTTAGCATGATCAACTAGCAATCTGCCTAGCCTGAATGGTAGTACACCTGAATTTAGGATTAGACACTGGGTTTTTATAATATCTGATTTAAATGAGTACTCATTTTGGGAAGCGTAGAATGAAAATATTCAATGATACTTGAACTATACCATTTAAAAATGTAATAAAAAATTCTGAGTACATGCACATTTATTTGCTTCAGAAACAAAAACATATATMAAAAGGAAGATTTTAAAAAGTTCTTTCCATGTAAATAATTAGAATTTTCACTTAAATAAACGCTTTTAGAATCAGCATTCACAGTAACATATAATCAAGTTGTATCTCAGCTGTAGGCCTTGTATCCCTGCCTAGTCAACTCCAATATTCTAATTTTGCTTCTGTCTGTAGATGCAGTGAGGAAAC
>NW_028186579.1:3821943-3828529 GCF_003343005.1 Rhea americana | reverse complement strand
CTCTCCTCTCCTCTCCTCTCCTCTCCTCTCCTCTCCTCTCCTCTCCTCTTTTTTCTTTTCTTAAGATAAGTCACAGTTGGAGAGGGTAGCAACCTATAGATTAATGCTTATTCCTAAAATTGGGTATCTTCCTCAAGTATTTGATACAGGACATGGAAGTTTGTGTAATTGATCTATCTGCTATCATGGAGTACTCACAACAAATTGACCTGGAATTTATTTGGGGGATTTTGATTGTTTTTGGAAGTGGTGCCTGGGGCTTGGATATTGGTTTTTGGTTTTGCTTATTTTTTACATCAAATTCTTTAAAGAAAGATGATAGCTTTTTGGCCCCAGCAACTTCTGACTCAGTAGCTTTCTCCTTATTCAAACTGTTCTATTCTACATAGTTTACAACACCACTGGCAAAGCATTTGCATTCGTAACTACTTCTGTGCTGCCAGGGGATATTAACYGTGTACAAGTGGGTACGCAGTTCAGTTTGAAGGCTTTGTACTGGCTCTCACTCACTAAAAAAACAGCATATCATTGGGAACTTTATATACTGGCAAAATGAGGCAACATGTCTTACCGTTCCCTTAAATGAAATAGGCCACCGGATTCAGCCAGCCTTGATTCTTCCTCTGGGGTTATCTTCATCGGGTGCTAAGTGCGCAGTTCTTTAAAGCCTACCCCACTGCTACCATCCTGCAGTAGGTGCCCCAAATCTCCTTACGTTCCTACTCCTTGCTTTTACCTGTCTCACGGGATTTAGCTGCTCAGGAGTTCTCTGGGTGAGATGGTTGCACAAGGATGAATCACTTCCCAGACACCTTATCATCTTATACATCCACATGGATCCATGTTCCATGGGAATTTAGACTGGAAGAGTTAAAGAAAACAGTATCATTTAGAGGAAGGGAAGGTACTTAAGTTTTTTGTGGAAGGCCAAGGATTAGATTAGCATGACACAACTCCTTTCAGGTCAGGTTCGACATGCACTTAAGGGGCAACACAAGGGAACTTACACCGCCCTTGCCCATGACTGGTTTTTGCATTAACAGGTTTCAATAGTCATGGCTCTCAATCTGGCATTTTTCATGAGCACTAAATACAGTGGGCCAGATCTTCAGATGGTACTCGGTGTAGCTTCATTGACAATGAAGCTCTACCAACTTATCTCAGGTACCGAACCAGCCCTGAATTTGAAACATGCAAGTGATAAGGCCTTTCCGAAAAGAAGGCCTTCACCAAATTAGTGTTATGCTAATAATACTGCTTTGGATCATCTTCATTATTTGAATCCAAGAGTATGCTTCCCACATAAATTGATATTTTAGTGGGTTATATTGAAGGAAATTTAAAAATGCTAATAGTAGTATTTCACCTCCAAAAAGGCCTGAAATATTTACAAACGTTTTCCCCTGATTACTTTCACATTTCCCACGTTGTTGTGATAAAATCCAGCTTAACTGACCGCATTGTTATTTCACAAGGCATAAATAATGCAAAAGAGCAACATAGGTGCTTCAAGCCCAGCATTCTGCTGAAAAAAGTTGCAGAACTGTACAAACACTGCTTATATTCTGAAGCAGAAGTGTTTTTTGGTCAAGAATAATGTGCTTTACCTAAGATACATTGCATTATTTTTTGGTGTTTAAAGAATACATTTCAGAACATCCAGTGGATGGCATCATAAAAATAAAGGAACAAAGAGCTAAAGCAAATAATTATGTCTAATTGAAYGAAATGAAGATATGAAAGAGCCTGTGAGGTAACCTCATAACAATACATTTAGAATTATCATTGGTAAGAATTAAAAGAAACTAGATCAAATTCTTAATTAAAGTGGATACAAGTTCACTGACTTCTGGAATTGCTCAGTTTTACATCAGCACAGAAACTGGCCCGTATCTTTTTATTACACTGAAATCTGAGGATGAGACTTGTCCCTTGTATGTTCAATTCCAGGGTGGTTACAGGCTCTTGAGCGACCCTAGGATTTGACCTAGGGGTAAGCATGGTTTTATAATATCTAACTTAGGCTACTTTATTTTTTGAGGYAGATACTGATTTTCACTAACTGCAAAGCCAAAAAATCATCAGTTTCTACAGCAGTTCTTGTTCAGATGCACTCTGAAACGCTATGTCAGTCCTGCATGCCAAGCTCCCATATTTGCAGATAGATCAGTCAATATCAAGATTTTATTTTCCTAAATGAGATGTGAGTGCTGATGTTCAAACCAGAGCAGCTATAATCTTCACAAATTTAAGCTTTTTTCTTAAGGATTAAATATTCTGTGACACTAGTTTCATATAGYTCTCCTTTAACAAAGTAATAACAGTGTAATAATGAGGGAAAACACTTTTTTAAGTAGTTGTTTGTATGTCACCACTATTGTAATTAGCAGTTAACAACAAATTTTAGCACCTTGTTGTTGGTCTTCTTTCCTGCTAAAAGTTTGAGTCGCAATAGAAGAGTAATTTCCTATAACTTCTGGTGGATGGGGGGGGAGGGAAGAGGAGATCATGAAATATACACAATTTTCACATATAATATATTGTTGAAAATGTAATTGTCCAAGTGTTCTCTCCAGAAAATACGTTCTATATTCCTGGATTGTCTTGGCTATCACGAGCAGGATTGAAATCTCCACTTTAGTATTTATCTGAGGCTGTGATAGCTCAGTTGCCTGCCTCCAAATGCCAAGATAGGGGGAATCTCATCAACCAGAGACCAGCTGCATGATGGGCAGTTAATAGATATATCAAACCTTAGGATATATGCTAAGCTGAGGAGATGATTGGTCGGTTGATATACTGATTGATTAGCATAGGGAGAATGGGTTTCTTCTTGACAACCTAAGATTATGCTTCAGCTAAGCTCAAATTGCTTACACCTCTTCTATTGGGTTTAAAATTACAGTCCTGTCATCTAAAATCTCTCTTCAATGAAATTTTTACCATATATAAAAATTAAAGGGAAAAAGAAAGTAGGTGCAATGGATAAGAGTAAATGGAGTAGATATATTTCATAATACTGCTGGTGGTGCCACTAGAAAAAGTTGATAAGTAAATCCACTTGAAATAGGTTACATATTCTGTAAACTATTAGAGAGCACTTTATAATGATTTAGAAGGGGAGGAGTTCAAAATACTAACAAGAATCAGTGTTGATATTATTGCTTTAAAAATGCTACACTAGTTATTAAGCAAAATAATTATACAGTTGTGATACTACAAATACATTTTTGYCCTCTTTGTAGGCACTTCCTAGGTTCAGTAGAAACATATTTAAATTACATTATAGGTATCAGAGAAATATCACACAGTTGCAACAAAATGCCACCTTTCAAATAAAAGGGTCTGCATTTTGAAAGCAAGAGAAGCAACATACATATTTTTGTATTTTTCATTGAGAATTCCAGAAATTTTTTCCCAKGAAAGAATATGGAATTAAATTTTGTTTATAACATATTTTAGGTTGCATCATCCTCAGGGCATAGAGATTTTWAAAAGCACGGTATTTTAAAAATTACTATATTACGTAATTATATGTTGCCAAAACAAATGCATTTATTACACATATCATCCGTTTAGTTCTCGACATTACATGTTCCTCATAATACTGGGCTTTGTCAGCTGAGTAAGATATAAGAGCTACTAAATAACACATAAAAAAGCCAACAAACAAACTTTTTACTATCTCTAATTTCATACTTGGAAAGACACTTCTCCGCCTGGGCAAAGAATTTGATGGTCATGTAACAAAAGGAAAGCGGCTCATTAAAAATGTTAAAATCTGCATTAATAAATAAGACTGGGTTTCTCAGATTTTTTTCTTCCCTTTCGTATCTGCTATGAGCGGTAGGGGATCAGCTGCAACTCAAATCCCCAGCTGAACAACCCAAATACAACTGAGTGAGCAGACTTAAAACAAGGCCATTTATTGGTGCCTGTTATGCAAACAAAGCATCCAAGTCTTAGAAACAGATGTCAACTGAAGCATATGCTTACTGTAAACTGGAATTTGATTCTCTTTATAAAAATAGACTTAAATGGGCCTTCAGAGACTAGGCTGCCTCTTGTTGTATACCATTGCCTAACTTGATTCAGCCTTAAGCTTTCTAAAAGATGAATAGACTGATATCCAAGGGCAAAAAATAAAAGTTAAAAAAAAATTAAATGGGAAATAAATGATAACATGTTGGAACAGTTCCCAGAAGCAATTTTACAGATTTTCTCTAAAAACACAAGACAGGAAGTTCAAAGCATAGCGCAGGTCACCCATGGCATGTCGAGTTATCATTTTTATACCACTTAGGGTGAAAAAGGACTTTATGTTCAAGTGGCAAGTTTAGTACTCTGCTTTTTCTTCTTCCGTTTTTTTTTTCTTTTTTTTCCTTTTTTTTTTTTTTACCTCTTCTCACATCTTGATGCCTTTTAAATGTCACTTATTTTACATGAGGCAGTTGGTGGAGACATGAGTCAACAGCAATCAGAACCATTATCCCCTGCAGCGAGCCCTGGTCCTAATGCATTATGACACCTTAGCTGGCCAGCCACCGATTTACCTTTCTGCTTCTTAGGGAATTAAGTGGCATCATGTGAAAATGGTTGTGATATGAACAGCATGGGCATAACTGGTATTAAATTTACCTCTCAGCCTAAGTGAATTTTCCTCACATGTGACTAATCAAAATGAAAGCTGTGGACATGGGCAGATCTGGCCAGCACTTCTCCACCCCTGGGATTGGGGCTATTTTGTTTTATCTCTTTGTACAAGCTGGCAGAAGTTTAAAGTGAAGGGGATAATCCAGTGCTGGTGTCTTTATGAAATAACATCCTTACATGAAGAGGCTTTTAACTGTCTGTCGCTGTTCTCTCTCTCACTCAAAAAAAANGAGTGTGACAATCTCATTTTGCTGAGCACCCTCCCATGAAAGGAGAAAATAATAGCCATAACAGCTATGGCTAGTACTGACCTTACACGATCCATTATCCACTAAACACTTTAAAAGTCAGTTTTACATACACTGTGGGGGAAATTAGAGAACTATCACAATCATTTTCACTTTAGTGAATTTGTCTTCTGTTTGAAGTCAGTTGCTTGATATCCAGCGTACGTAACAGTCTGCCTCATTCCAAAAAAGAAAAGGCAAAAGGCRCTATGCTTTTCCTGTTCTGATTAATAAGGATACTGACAGCAATGAAACTCAATTTAGAGCAAACTTTCTGCAGAGTAAATGTGAAATAACACAAAAATCATTATATAATTTAGAAGTGTTCAACATCTGTACAAAAATATTTTTATCAATCGCTTCAGCTGAGATAAGTAGGTGCCAAAGAAAGTGCAGGCASAGCAATTATCATCCTGCGCAGTCAGAAAGATATTTATTCACAGACTAGAGSGACTTGCATTTTACTACAAACCAACTGTGAACGTTACTGATAATAGCAGCAGGGCTAGATTTTCCCAAAGTACTTTAGTATCTTTCTAACAACTTAATTGTGCAGGACAAAAGAGACTGGAGCATGAAGTCCTCTCCTACCTGCAAAACTGCTCAACCTTCTGTAACTGTGAGAATTAAGTTCTAATACACGAATAATCAATTTTAGGCATTTTCTATTTGCTATAAGTTAAAGTTCAGCTTCACCTGAAGCTGAAAATACAGGTATTTCTGCTGATTTTATTCCAGTAAAYGCTCATTATAAGTGATGACTAAGCAGCCCAAATTTCAATTATTAATTCACTCTATCTGAATATCAGTTTTGTGTCCAAGTAAACTTGGAAGCTGTATTTTCTAAGTATGAAATTTGGCTTTGCATTAATTAGTCTATTTTTCTTTTGCTATGACTATTTTATTCTACTTCAAACACCAGGAAAAGCTAACTCCAGACAGTGCTAGAAGACTTTCAACAATCTATTACTGTATATAAAGGATGTTTGACTGGAGAAAAAATAATTAAAAATAAGAAAAATGAGCAKAAGGAACCTATGAAGACTAAATTGTACTTTACAATATCAAAGCATACTTTTCTTACAGAAAGAAAGAAAGAAAGGACATATAAATACACAGATTTACATCTTTGGATCTATCTCACATAAAATGCTCCTTTTTAAGAACATAAACAAGCACCAACACACACCATAAATATGCTTTGCACTCATTCTGAGAAATGATTGAAGTTAAAAATTAGGAAGAGGGTTCAGATTTTTGATTGTTATAAATACAGGAAAAAATATTAATCATGCATAGTGCCTGGTTTGGTAACCTTCATTTTATCAGTGAGGCCACATAATTAGGGTCAAGTTAATGTACAGATTGAAATTTAGGGAGCATGTCAATTAAGATAAACAGGAAAATTACCTCCTCTCAAAAGGATTAGTCTCAAGTAGAAAGGTTGGTTCAGAAAATTATAATCCACTTGGTAAGGAAGACTGATCCACAGTACAGTTAAATCTGAACTGTGTAGGGWGGCATGTTTTCCCTAAAAGAGTTTTAAAAAAAAATTAGAGTAGGATTATCTTTTTTTCCTTTTCTCCCCCCCCCCCAAGGAATATGATTTCAACATCAAGAATGGTTACAACAGATATGACATATGT